>NC_142952.1:5181652-5186652 GCF_046866305.1 Octopus bimaculoides
TACATATGTACATATGTAATTATAAATGTACTCACACACACACACACACACACACACACACACTCAGACACACTGTCATACACACTTGGCATATACACGCATGCGCGCGCACACATCGACATTGAACGAGCGGAAATTCCAGGATATTGGTTTAGTGCGGCATATGAAGTGTTATTTTACAATCTGTCTAATTTTGTGACAGGTCGTTAGAAACTCGTTAAATAAATGTATATCATTAATGAGCAAGTTAAAACATTATTGTGTGCATGTATGTATGTATATATATATATATATATATATATATATATATATATATATATATATATACATATATGTATGTATATATGTCTAAGTATACAAGCTTAATGCTTACCTCGCTACATCTATATAGACATGTATATGCACATATAGCTACGTCTATGCTGCGCATGTGTGCATATATGTATCGGTATGTGTATACATATGTGCATATATATTTTTATATGTGTGTGTGTATGTATATGCATGCATAATATATACATATTTATGATATATATGCAATATATATGTATACATAACATATATATATATATATATATATATATATATATATATATATATATATATATGTATATATATATGCATATATAGACGCATGCGTATGCATTTATACATGTAACTGTACATGTATATATAAATATATCTTGTCTGTCTTTTATCTTAATGACTCGTTCACATGCTTACTTATATACACACACACATACATACATACATGTTTAAGCTTATTTACAATTGGTTTCCGTTAGAAAGTCTTATCGCCAGTTAATTCAACTGGGATAGCTGGAATATTTGGTAAATAATTAAATAGTATCCGTTGTTAATTGAAAAAAAAAAGAAAAGAAAAAATACGTGAAAGAAGGAAGGAAGGAAGAAATG
Source organism: Octopus bimaculoides (assembly GCF_046866305.1). Classification (NCBI taxonomy): domain Eukaryota; kingdom Metazoa; phylum Mollusca; class Cephalopoda; order Octopoda; family Octopodidae; genus Octopus; species Octopus bimaculoides. Next base: position 5,182,568 of record NC_142952.1, read on the forward strand.
AAGCAAAGAAGAAGAAAGAAAGAATGAAGAAGAGAGAAAGAAACTGAATAATGTATTGATGAAAAGAAAGGAAAAAAGTGAAAGGGAATAACAGAAAGGAGGAAAGAAGAGGTGAATGAAAGAAAGAGAAGAAAAATTTGCGTAATTTGTATCGAAGGTCCCACCATGTCTCACAAATGATTGTGTAATATGAAATGTAAGCCAAAGAACAGTTGTTAGCGGCCATCCTGGAGCACCACCTTCAAGCATTTTTAAGTCGGACGAATCACCTACGGTGTTTATTTTTGTGAGACTGGTACTTATTCTATCGATCTCTTTTGCTGGACCTCTAGGATATAGACACGTAAACAAACCAACACCGATTGTCATTTGGTAGCGGAGGGTTGGTCGGGCAAACACAAACACAAAGGCACACATATTTATATACATACACACACACTCACATACCCGCACACATATATATATCTATATACATATACCGTGGGATTCTTTCAGTTTCCATCTTCAAAATCCACTCACAAAGCATTAATCGGACTCAGGCTATTGTAGAAGACATTCGCCCTAGCTGTCATGCAGCGGGACTGAACCTGGAACCATGTGTTTGCGAAGCCAACATTTTACCACACAACTACGACCGTTGTGTATTGTTATTTCAAAATGTGGTCCCAACTCTCAAACATTTATACACAGATTTTAAATGGCGGCATGTTCACCGTCTTTACGTTCTGAGCTTAAATTCCGCCGAGGTCGACATTTCAATCCCATTCGAGGTCGATGAAATAAGGACAGGTTGATTCCTGGAGTCGAGGAAATCGACTCACCCGCTCACCCCAAAAGTTGCTGGCCTTGTGCCAAAATTTGAAACCAATAGTAGACTATGAATTGATTTTCGTCTATACAGAAAGCCAGCAATTCTTAGTGTGGGATTTGGTGGTGGTGGTGGGGGGGCGATAGGTGTTAGTTTATTCCATCGAATCGAGCGCAATTCTTAACTGATTTATATTATTTTTCCATCCCGAAAGCGGAAGTTTTGTTTAAACACGATTTGAAAGTGGAAGTTTTGTTTTAACACGATTTGAAAGCGGAAGTTTTGTTTTAACACGATTTATAAGTGGAAGCTTTGTTTTAACACGATTTGAACACATAACGCTATGTGTAGGATTTGAACTCATAAAGAACCACAAATAATTTTGTTCGTCGTTCAAACGATTCTGCCAATCCACCAAGCCAAAAAAGAAAAATAATAAAACAATGTCCAGAAATGGTTCGGATCCTAAAAAGAGCATCCATATTGTTCTAACAATGGTAGGGAAATAATTCTTTCGACTATAGGCCTGAAATTTTGATGGTAAAAGCTATTGCATCGACACCATTGTTCAAATAGTACTTTTTTTTTTTTATCGATCCGGTAAAGATAAAAAATCGAAGTCGACCCTGGCGAAATTTGAACTCAGAACGTAAAGAGAAAAAGAAATGCCAATAAGCGTTTCTATTGTCCACCGCAGTAACGCTGCCGCCAGATTGGTGCCAGAATTGTGGAGCAAATAATGAAGGTGATGTATGTATATTCAGTAATGAAAGCAGTTAATTTCTTTGGTTGAGAAACGATGATTTATGAATTATAACCATGAAGAAAGAAAGAAAGAAAGAAAGAAAGAAAGAAAGAAAGAAAGAAAGAAAAGAAAAGGAAATTTTAGCGAGAGTTTTCATTTGCATATCGCGTATCTCTGATGTTTAGAAAGATGTAAATGAACAAAAAAACTTTATTAAAGAGAAAATATACAAACTGACAGCATGATGCCTTGTGGGATATAATTTATGAGAGAAAAAGTGAGGAACAAGGAAAGAAGAAGACAAGGCGGGGAGAGCATGCTGAATGACAGATACACGAAAAGTTTTTTTTCCTTCTTTTTTTTTTGGAAAAGAAATTTTATTTTTTTGGTAATATATTATAATTATTGATTATAGAAAAAGTTTACAAATTGCTGAGGTTAAAACTATATTTTTTTCCCCAAATATGTTAAAACATGGAAATGAGAAAATGAAATCGGCGAACGAATATTGAAGATGTATTTACCTAAGGGAGGTTTATGCCTGTACAGGACGAGGAAACAGTTTAAAATAGATAGATAGATAGATAGATAGATAGATAGATAGATAGATAGATAGATAGATAGATAGATGTAGTTAGAGATAACGATAGCTTTAAACATAGGCGTAGGTACGTCTGTGTTGCTTCGGGTTCAGTTCCACAACGTGGCACCTAGGGCAATTGTCTACTTTAGAGCAGGGTTGACCAATACTTTTTGAGTGAATTTTGTAGACGGAAACTGTTGCAGAAGCCTGTCGTGAGAGAGAGGGGGGAGAGAGAAGGAGAGGGATAGAGAGAGAGAAATAACTCCCAATTCTACATCAATCATGGTATCTCTGAAATTTTTTTTCTTAAATCACAAATCATCAATAGCCGAAGACAACCACCAACTCTCAAGAGATTCTGAACGAAGGAGAGATTCATATCGGAGAAAGAAATAATGCTGGTAACAAAATGGAGATCTTCATTGTGGGACATATGAAATAAACGACGCAAGGAACATCCAGAACATTCGAGAAAAGAATTGAAATTGAATGTAAACCTGAACTGCAAAACAAAATATGTAATCTACCGCATCACATGCCCACATTGCAATGAGAATTACATTGGAGGAACAAGTCCAGAATTAAGTAGCCGTCTAAATGTGCACAAGCAACAAATCAAAGTCTCATCTCTTAGATATGTCTCCTTCCCAGCATGGCCTCAGGTTTCGATTATTTTTCCGGGTTTTTTTTTTTTACTTTTGAAAGCGATCGGATTCATTTTTTTGTATTTTCGTTTGTGAGAGCAGTCGAGTTTATTTCAGATATTCTCATTTTAAAAATCATCTCTGGCTAATCGTTAAGATACCAACGCACGTCCACAGGCGTTCAAAATGGGAATGCATCTATATATACATTTATGTTGTGACCACACACAAAGATATGCACGTGCACATACATTGTGTGTGTGTGTGTATGTGTGTGTATGTGTGCGTGTGTGTGTGTGACCGTGTGTGTGTGTGTGTGTAAGAGAACATGTGTATGTGCGTGCGTTGTGTGTTTGTTCTACGTTGTCCGTCAGTATTTATAAACAGATCACAAGTGAAGTCAAACGAAATAAAAATGGAAGCCACCCGAAAAATGACAATGACGAAGATGGTGGACAGTAGTGGCGCTGGCCTTGGCGGTGGTGGTGGTGGTGGTGATGTGGGGGGGGGGGCAATGAAGGGACGATATATCATGTATTTTGGAAGGAATGAGAAATAGATATATAAAAGGAGACAAAACAAGAAGGAAGAGAAGGAGGAGAGATTATACCAAAGAGTCAGAGAAAGGGGGTGACAGGATCAGTTCGAATACACAATGTGGTGTTCGATGACTGATCGTTCAGTATCGAACAGTAACCATTTCTATACCATTGTTGTGCTTCGCAATCGATTCTCAACAACCTTGTGCTATTTGCTTTTTAAGTAGTGTCTAATTTATTCATTATATAAACACACAGTAGGCGCACAGTCGTAAACAGTACACACATAAACACACAAACACACACACACACACACACACACACACACATATACAAATTCCTGGTGGCGTATATGTATTGTGAGTGTGTATGTATGTATGTATGTATGTATGTATGTATGTATGCATGTATGTATGTTTACAGGTCCGTCTTAATTGCATACGTTATGTCTTTTGTATTGAAAGTGTCAGAGAAAGAGAGAGGGAAACAGAGAAAGAGAGAGAGAAACAGAGAGAGAGAAACAGAGAGAGGGAAACAGAGAGCGAGAGAGACGGAGAGAGTGAATGGATGAGGTATAAGACGAGGTGGACGAGGTGAAAACGTTTAAGTTAACCTCGTTGGACGCCATTTTTGTCAGCTCATATAGAGAGAAAGAAATAATTCATATAGCCTTATTATTATAATGTTATAAAACGAGGTGATAACAATAGCGGCGATGTTATGATTTGAATAGAAATGTGGAAAGGTACTCTTGCGCAGGCTCACA
>NC_142952.1:5201652-5211652 GCF_046866305.1 Octopus bimaculoides
GTAAGAAAGAGAGCGATTAACGCGAACTGTACGGACACAAAGTAAGTGGAACGGTAAAAAATATGCAATACTTTTCTAAAGTTCGATGTGTAACAATTATCATTGTTGTATCATTGTTGCTGATAAACAAATTGAAGGATAGAGTTTCTGTTTCGAAAGATTAAAAACATATACAACATTTATATACACAAAACATATACAACATATATACATAAATACATACAGAGATAGATACATAGGTAAAGGGCTTGAAATTTGGTGGGAGGGAGATGGTCGGTTATATCGACCCAGTTGCTCAACTGGTATTTATTTTATTGACCCCGAAAAAAAAATGAAAGACGAAGTCGACCTCGGTGGAATTTGAACTTAGAACGCAAAGACCGCAGAAATGTCGCTCAGCGTCAATGCGCGAAGTGCTATCGAGTGTGCCAGCTCGCTGCCTGCTATAAAAAGCTTTTCTTTTATAGTTTTATAGACATAAGGCGTGAATTTGTGGAGAGGGATTAATCGATTACTTAGAGGAAAGACGAATAGGACCTCGGGGGAATTTTAACTCAGAGCGTAAAAACGGAAGAAATGAGGCTCAGCATTTTGTCCGGCATGCTAAAGATTCTGCCAGCTCACAACCATATTGACAATTGACAAGTCCCTTAACCCTTTGGGGGTCGTTGGGGCGCTGCAGCCATGCAACGTATCTAGGGCGAGAAAACCTGGTTGGTGGAGCCCATCCCTTTCTAGGTTAAACTTATTTCTACAGCTGAGTGGACTGCGGCAACGTGAAATGAAGCGTTTTTGCTCAGGAACACAACGCATCACCATGAAGCCAGGCGCCTCCAAATTTAGTATACAACGATATCAATTTACATCTAGTTAGAATAATCTACTAATATTGATAGCAATATCGATGAAGCATTATACTTCACACAATTATACATACACAAATTATATATATATATATATATATATATATATATATATATATATATATATATATATATATATATATATATATATATATATATATATATATATATATATATATATATATATATATATATATATATATATATATATATATATATATATATACTACCATCTTTATTAAAAAGCCATCATTAAAAAAATCTCTTCAATATTGTCGTACGCAGTTTCAAATTCCACGGACGATAAAAAAATATATATATATAATAATTTATTCTTTCGTTGTTTCATGTTTAAATTTGTTTCGATTTAAATCTGTTTCTATTTGTAAAATATTCAAATATTATGTTCTATGAAAGAGACGATTATTTTGCATAATACTTGAAATATATTAAAATATTATATATTTATATAAATTAATATTCCGATTTATAGACCATAAAACTTGAATATTTTATATATATATATATATATATATATATATATATATATATATATATATATATATATATATATATATATATATATATATATATATATTAAAGTGAGAGCAAGAAATAAAAAATAATTGTTTTATCTTCAGTGGTATTTGAAACTGTACACTAACTTTTCGAATGTATGACTTTCAAATGTTGAGTTTCCAATTGGATTTCACATTTGAGCTGTGGGAAAACGCGTTTTCTTTTAATCTAAACACTATTCTATGAAAAATTACGGTATTTTCGTCCATTTCGCCCCAAATATAAACAAAATCGAAGTATATGCAAACAAGATATACTTTCTTTGTAGAAATTTCAAGGTTGGTAAATAATATATAAATGGTTTCGAAATTTTATAAAACGGAATTATAAGGCGGATTCCGCCGAGGTCGACTTTGCCTTTCATCCTTTCGGGGTCGATAAATTAAGTACCAGTTACGCACTGGGGTCGATGTAATCGACTCAATCCGTTCGTCTGTCCTTGTTTGTTCCCTCTATGTTTAGCTCCTTGTGGGCAATAAAGAAATGGGAATTATAAGGCGGCGAACTGGCAGAATCGTTATCGAGCTTGACGAAATGCTTAGCAGTATTTCGCCCGTCGCTACGTTCTGAGTATAAATTCCACCGAGGTCGACTTTGCCGTTCGTCCTTTTGGGGTCGATAAATTAAGTACCGGTTACGCACTGTGATCGATGTAATCGATTAACCATCCTAACTCCAAATTTCAGGACTCGTGCCTATAGTAGAAAAGATTATTATTATTTATTTATTTATTTTCGTCTGTCTTTATGTTCTCAGTTCAAATTCCACCGGGGTCGATTAAATAAGTACCAGTTACGCACTGGAGTCGATATAATCGACTTCATTCCTTCCCTCAAATTTGAGACCTTGTGCTTCCAGTAGAAAGGATTATTATTATCATTATTATTATTATTGGAGGGATAGGGAGGTATTTTCCCTCAATAAATCTGTTGAAATGTGGGTGAATGAGGCGAAAATGGCTCGAGTGAGTGGACCTGGTCTGTACTTGCTCTTATAGGCTAGAGTGGACACATAGGAGGTAAGCGCTTCCCCATGATGTCCTAAGTGAGCGAGGTGATCCAGGATCTTCTGGAATCCAAACCTTGGAGTTTTACTGTTCCGATGTTTCAAACGATTAATGAGGAATAGTTTGATAATAATATATACCCGAAAATATTCGACAACTCATCGATATATAAAACGGTTAATAGTGAATCGAGATGTGTTTGTATGTCAAAGAAACAAAACTGAAATAGTCCTTGGGAATACGCGCCATCTTTTCATCTACTATTCTTTGCAGAAACATGTGGTATTTTCGTCCATTCCGTCACAAATAAAATAAAACTAAAATACACGTTGTCAGCAGAATCTACTCTTCTTGTTGAAATTTTATTGTTGACAGATAATATACGAATGGTTTCGGAATATGGAACCATGAACAGCAGCATGGCAAATCCATTTGTTGGAAATAGAATTTGCAAACTTGTTGGAAGTTGGAAATTTCTCAATAAATATTGCCTCTTCGTTTCACTGTCATCTGCATGAGAGACCTTAACTCGATAAGTTAATGTTTTCAGAAAGAGAAAAATAAAAAAAACGTAATATTGTTTAGAAGGGCCGGTATTAGGCTTGTTACGGTTGCGTAATGGGGGACAGGAGAACGGTCTTGCGTGATTTATATGTTTATATTGGCTGTTTTATGAGAAGTAGCCAATGGGAAGGAAGACTTTAAAAGCCTCTTAAATGTTTTCAGACATTTCCAAAATCTGACAGTTATCTAATGGATTTCATAAATTGATATGACGAGTGATAAAGACCTGAACAGTACCAAAAATCACATTCTGAGTCCGAATCCGGCCAAAGCTAAATTTATCTTTCATCCTTCGACACTCTAACGTTTCTACAACCTCGAGTCTCGACATTTTAACGACTCTGCTAGCCCGAGTCTCGACACTCTAACGATTCTGCCAGCTGGAGTCTCGACATTCTAACGATTCTGCCAGCTGGAGTCTCGACATTCTAACGATTCTGCCAGATCGAGTCTCGACATTCTAACGATTCTGCCAGATCGAGTCTCGACACTCTGACGACGCCGCCAGCTCGCCACCTTCAGAAAATTAATAGTACAATAGAAGTACTAGAATTACATAGAAATACTAATGGTACTGAAAGTGACAAACTGACGGAGTCGTTAGCATTCCGAGCAAAATGCTTAACGGTATTTCGTCTGTCTGGTGGCGATCTAGCAGAATTGTTAGCACGCCGGGCGAAATGCTTAGCGGTATTTCGTCTGCCGTTACGTTCTGAGTTCAAATTCCGCCGAGGTCGACTTTGCCTTTCATCCTTTCGGGGTCGATAAATTAAGTACCAGTTACGCACTGGGTCGATGTAATCGACTTAATCCGTTTGTCTGTCCTTGTTTGTCCCCTCTGTGTTTAGCCCCTTGTGGGCAATACAGAAATAGGTATTTCGTCTGTCTTTACGTTCTGAGTTCAAATTCCGTCGCGGTCGACTTTACCTTTCAGGGTCGATAAATTAGTTATCAGTTGTGTACTGGAGGTCAATCTAATCGACTGGCCCCACTCCTTAGAAATTTTGGGCCTTGTGCCAAGAGTAGAAAAGAATATTCATTGAAGGCGACGAACTGGTGGAGTCGTTAGTGCACAGGGCAAAAATGCTTGGCGGCATTTCATGCTTTTGCGCTCTGAGTTCAAATTACACTGAAGTCGGCTTTACCTTTCATCCTTTCAGCGTCGACAAAATAAATACCAGTTAAGCACTAGTGGTGGTGGTGGGGTGATTATGATCGACTTAACCTCACACCCAAAATTGTTGGCATTGTTGCAAAATTTTAAACCAATAGTTACTAGAAGTCGACATAATCGATTGACCCCACCTCCTCCGAAATTGCTCACCTTGCACTAAAATTTGGGATCAATATATGGTAGCTTTGTTAGGTCGCGAACCATTCCATTCCTAACCAAAAGCGTGACATTTAATCCCCAGAACTCACCATAATCTTCTTTAGTTTTATAAAAGCTTTAAAGAAATTACCTTTTTTTTTTCTTTTGTTTCTAAGCCATGATTCCCTTCCAAATATCAAACTAATTAATTAATTATATATTCTATGATTTAATGTCTTTTTGTGTTCAAAGGCTGAAACATCATTTTTCTTTCTTTTTTAGTCATTTGATTGCGGCCATACTGTAGCAAGGCTTTAAAAGAACTTTAGTCGATCAGACGAGCCTCAGACACCTGATGAAGGCTTGTGGGGTATATCAACCGAAACATTGTGTTAACAACAAACAAGATGAGGACAAATATCCGTGAAATGTAAATAATGTAAATAATGTACATAAATCCTCATCACTTAAATATAGAACTGTTCTGAATGGGCTCGTCGAGGCCCACGGGAAAGGGCGGAAGACTCAAGGAATGCTCCAAGCGGCACATATATAGCTTCGCTACTGAGCAGGACCACAGTAAAGAGTCGACTTTATGAACTGAGGCGACACATTGGGAAAATCTCCCATTCTATCTTTCTCTGTCCCAATCTCTCTCCCTCTCTCTCTCCCCCCCCCTCTCTCTCTCCCCCTCTCTCTCCCCCCCCTCTATCCCCCCCCTCTCCCCCCCCCCTCTCTCTCTCTTCTTTTTTCTCCCTTTTTCTGTCACACTCGTTCTCTCTCTCTCTCTCAAATTGTACGTTCATGTGTAGGAGATTCGAACTCATGTCCAACATGTGACTGACAAACACTTCACTCACTCAGCCATCTTTCCTGTAAACCCCACCATTTTATATTTAAGTAATTACGTAATTAATTTCAAGGTTTGCTTTAAACCTATTAATCTTCAAAAAGAGCAGCAGGAACAACAACAACAACAACAACAACAACAACAACAACAACAACAACAGCAACAACTATAACGAAAACAAATGACAGCTGTAACGGCAGCAACAAGAACAGCAACGGTGGCGATAGCAGCAGCAACAACGACTACAGTAACAACATCAAGAACAACAACCTGTACAACGACAATGTCGACGCCGACAAGACGCTCCGCGTGAAGGAGGAGGAGGAGGAGGAGGAGGAGGAAGGAAGGAAGGAAGGAAAGTGTGGGGGGGGGAGCTGCGTGATGTGGTTCTTCAAGTCTAAAAAAGATAAGCTTTACAAAGCTCCATCATTCCTTCTGCCGAAACCGAAATCCTTTGTTTCGAACTCATCGCATGAGCAGATAGATCTTAAGGCCTTTAATGAAAGGTAAGAGAGAGAGAGAGAGAGAGGGGGTAGAGGGAGGAAGAGGGGGGGAAAGGAGGGGGAAGAGAGGTGGGGGTGTCGCTGACGTATGGAAGCAAATAACAGATTTGACGTTCGTGTTGACTTTTAAAAAATATGGACGTCTTATTTTGTGTTTTGCCTCTCGTTTAATTAGTATTTCACGAGGATTTATTGATGTTGGTGGATGGCGGCGGCGGGGGCGGGGGGATGGCGGCGCGTCGGTTGCTGTGTTTTTGGCGGTGATCGTGTTGTCATTGTTGCTGGTTGTGGGTGGAATGGTGGTGGTCGGGGTGGGGTGGGAGCGGGGTGTTGAGTTGGGGGGCGATGGTGGAGGTGGTGGTCCTTTGTGTGTGTGTGTGGGGGGGCTGTGGTGGAGTGGTGTCCAGGCGAGTGCCTTTGGGATGGGTGTGGCTGATTTTTATGGTGATGGTGTCGTTGGCGGCGGCGGCGGCGGCGGTGGCGGCGGCGGCGGCGGTGGTGGCGTCGGTCGCTGTTTTGGTGGTGATGGTGTTATCGTTGTTGTTGGCGATGGTGTGGAAATGGCGGGTGGGAGCGTGGAATCGCGTTGTGATGATTGGCGGTGGTAGTAGTGGTGGTGTTGGGGGTAGTGTTAAGGTAGTATCGAGTTGGGTGGTTTGGGAGATGTTGTTCTTGGTGGTGGTGGTGGTGGTGGTAGTGGTGGTGGTGGTGGTGGTGGCGGCGGCGGCGTCGAATAACTCCAGCTTCAATTATGCAGTCCTACATCTGAGTCACGAATACGAGATGCCAGTTCAGAAGAACTTCCGCTAAGCATTTTTTTCCGGAACGGTAACGATTTTGCCAGCTCGGAGCCTTGCCTTTTTTTATATATTCTTTTCTATTACAGACACAAGGCCTGAAATTTGGTGGGGATGGATTAAGTCGATTACATCGACCTCAGTGTTCAACTGGTACCTATTTTATCGATCCCGAAAGGATGAAAGGCGAAGTCGACTCCGGCAGCATTTGAACTAGGGACGTAATGTTGGAAGAAATACCGCTAAGCATTTTACTTTCCGGCGCAGTAACGATTTACCAGCTCGCTGCCTTCATCTGTAACATTACGACTTCACTATTCAAAATAATGTCTTTAAATTATGTACAATGCCAGCCATTTAAGAGAGAAGGGGATTTGTCCATACCATGTATCTCAGTATTTCACTGGTACTCTATTTTATCGACACCCACGGAGGGATGAAAAGCAGAAGTAAAGTCGACCTCAACGAAATTTGAATTCTGAACGTAATTAACCGGAAGAGATGTCGCTAAGTAACTTGGTCGCCGTGCTAATTATTTTGTCAACACGCCGCGTTATTTTGTGATGTTGCGACAATAATATTCTTTTTCTCTTTTGTCAAAACAAAAGAGAAAAAAAGAACATTAAAACAGTCATTTCTTGAAGCTTTTTTCTCACTTTTTTCTACGATCTTTGATCATATCCATATCCGGTTGAGTAGACATTTTTTTCAGTACATTCTAAACGATGTTTTTTAGAGTTATTTTTTTCCTTTTTATTTTTCAAATCAATGATTCATGCACGTCGCAGTGTTTCCTTACTAAAGCACATCTTTAAATGTTAAGTAGGTTTATGTATCAAAGTTTTAGGTTAGTCAAGTTAGAAATTTAGATGAAAGACTACCGCTAACCATACGAGAAACAAAATGTCTGAGGTAGCCGGCAATGTGGTTAAGCTACAGAGATAACACTAGCTGACGTCACTGCGTTACTGTTGACTTATGCTGTTGTTGTCATTATTGTTGATGATGTCATAAGAGTAATGTGTATTGTGATGCGATTGGATATTAGGTGTCCTATTATGGACATCTCTCTTACGTGTTTAAATGTACACTGTATGTTTATATATATATATATAGAGAGAGAGAGAGAGAGAGAGAGGTAGATAGATAGATAGATAGATAGATAGATAGATAGATAGATAGATAGATAGATAGATATGTGTGTGTATATGTATGTGTACATATATTTGTATATATTTTTCATACATACAAATATATATGTTTTTCGCAATCCATTGGATCTCCCTCAAGTTTCAAAAGACGAGTAATCTTACATCATACTAAATACTGCAGTTGATTCTATAAATGATGATTCTATCAATATATTTGGTTATAGCATCATATAGAATCAGTGAATCAGTCATTACCAAAAGCAATGATTCACCTGGAAGTAAACGATGAGAAAGAGAATATATACTATTATCCAGCGTAATTCCTGAACGGCTGCAATTATGACACATTACAGCATCCATATTTTGACCTTGAAAAAATGGGATATGGAGTAACGCTATTGTGAAATTTGAATAAAGCTAATAGGGTTTGTAATGGAGAACGGTTTGGAATAATCCATTCACGTGACCGCATCGTTGAAGCTGACATTATTTTTGACGGTGGATTTAATGGAGAAGTTACCATTCTACCAAGAAATAAATTACGACCTTCTGACATTACAATACCATTCACCCTTACGTAATTACAGCTTCCAGTCTGAGGAGGTATCGTTGTAATGACAGTGACAGATAATAAATTTTTGTCAGGCATTGTATAAAATGGGTTTGATTTGTCCCGATTGTTCAATTTATGCATAGATAATTGTATGTTGCTCCATCAACATGCAATAAAATTTTGTGTGTAGAGTCGCTAACTATATTTGGTTAATATATACAAGAAGATAGCAATTTAAACAATAATCCTGTTGAGAGAGATGTTGCCAGCTTAATTATCATTTTGCTTCCCGATGTGTTGAGACAGAGTGGTGTAGTTAATTTTATCTCAACACTAAAGCACTGCAGATAAAATTATAGGGAATTCTCATATAGATTAGTGTGCATATATATATCGTTACACACACACACACATATATGCATGTATATATGTATGTAGATAGATAGATGCCTGTAGGTAAATATGCACATATTTATACATATATATGTGCGTGGATGGATGGATGGATGGATGGATGGACTAAGAGGAATAACTTGCTATATACGGTGACATGTTTGGGAAGAATAAAGTCGAATAAGGATATGTAGTGTGAATATATGTTTAGAAATGTTGCATGTATCTTGTTACAAGAATTCTTACAGAGAAGAAGAATAAATTTAGGAACTATATATTTATTGCATAAAAATATATTTTATTCACTGGTTGTCGATGAAACATAATCAAAATGTAGAAACTAATTGATTGAAATAATCTATACATGAAAGTTCAGAAATGTAGAAATAACAAACTAAATAGTGGTTTTTAGTAATGTGGCATAGGGAAATAGATAGACATAGCAACGACGTGACTGGCTCTGAGTCTAATCGACAAAGAAGCAAAGAGCAGGGCAAGCAAACTGTTTTTAATTACGGAACGCTAGACATTCTAGAAACTTCCAAGAGAAACGCGAAGCTTCTTGAATAATTACTTCTCACGAAATGTAATCTTCCGAGAAACTTACTAAAGGGAGATTACTCTATAACACTTCTTGCATACGTAGGTAGATGCATACATACATACATACATACGTAGGTAGGTAGGTAGGTAGGCAGGCAGGCAGGCAGGCAGGCAGGTAGGTAGGTAGGTAGGTAGGTAGGTAGGTAGGTAGGTGGGTGGGTTTTGGATAGATAGGTAGATGGGTATATTTATTGGGTTGGTGGGTGGATAGATAGACAGACAGACAGACAGACAGACAGATAGATAGATAGATAGATAGATAGATAGATAGATAGATAGATAGATAGATAGATAGATAAACACATGCACACATACATAATTAAGTAAAGGCTTGTGTCGACAAGAGCGAGGAAATGAGCCGGGAAATGCAGAGCGAGTATCTATGGACAAAATGAAAGAAAGGTAACAAAACGATTTTAAGTAGTTTAATTGATTACGAAAGAAGAAAAGCCTTCTCCTTTTTAGGGATTCCTTTTATCGAATAGCTTTGTTCTTTCATTCATCAGGCAACCGAGATTACAATTAACGCCCGCACCCTTTGACCTATTTCACCTATACACACGCGTCAATATGTCGGAAATAAATTATGCATGTAAAATCCATTAGCATGTAATGGACATTCAGTAGGTGCATCGGTATATATGTATCATTAATGTATATACATACATATATATATATATACATATATATGTATATATATATATATATATGTATATATATATATATATATATATATATATATATATATATATATATATATATATATATATATATATACATACATACATACATATATATATATATATATATATATATATATATATAT
>NC_142952.1:5221652-5224152 GCF_046866305.1 Octopus bimaculoides
TATATGTATATGTATTTATTTATATGTGTATGAGTGTGTGTGTATAAATATGTGTGTGCGCACGCGCACTAGAATCAAAATTATCGGTCTACTCGTATTGTTTTATACATATAAATACATTATTCAACAATTTTGTATCGATCGCTATATTTTGTTTGATACTTTCCAATTATTTATCAAACATGACACGATAGGAGTATGTGTGTGCATACACGCACACACGCACACACACACACACACACACACTCACACACACACACACACACACATATATATGCATACATATATATCTATATATATATATATATATATATATATATATATATATATATATATAAACACACACATATATGTATCTTAATAGTAATATTTGTGTTTTATGTCAAGTTATGTGCAGAACCAATAACATTACTCTGATAGATTATTCAATATATTTTTTAGAAGAGTACATATTAATTAACCTTTACACGGAAAAGGTGACTGTGACTTCGAAGTGTTGGCTTGTTCGTTTTCATCTCTGATATTTTCTGGTTACACTTTTGACTTCTGTAGTGTTTGGCAGGGTTTTTTGTTAGCTGGTGGAGCAATGTGAATGATAATTAGGCGTTGCGTGTGTACAAAGACTAAGTTGTTGTGTTGAAAAGGGGAAATAGCAGAGGAGAGGAGAGGGGGGGAAATATCTGTTTAGATAATGTAGATTTATAGAAATGTATGGTGAGGAGATTTATTTAGGTTTGATGAGGGAATATTCTTTAGGTTCCAGAAATAAAAGTTTACATTTTTCAATTGATTAATAAATTATTGTCGCACAACCGTTACGTTCGTTTTGGAAAACACCAAATAATAATAATAATAATAATAATAATAATGATGATGATGATGATGATGATGATGATGATGATGATGATGATAATTGCCCTGATGCAGTACCAGGCAGTTGTTCTCATGGCTTCTGGTCTTAACTGACTGGAAGTCTTACCATGTACATTGTTTTGCCTTGGTATAAAAGATGGGATACGACAAATATTCTGCCTAATACTAGTTGAGCACGTCCCTTAGTGGCTGACGATATGTGCATTTCTGATCACGAGCAGAAGTAGTGGTGGGGAGGCATCATAGTCACATGTTGAGAAGAATTTTGGGGGGCTTGGATAATCCACCTCTAGAAACACGGGTGTTTCGTTCAACATCCTTAAACAACCCTTATTCAGGGACCTTTTAAGCAGGATGGGCCACGGAACCTGAACATAATTGTAACTGGGCCCCCACCTGAAAGGTCATGCGCTGTTTATCTTGATATGAGTTCACCATGTTGCGCGCATATGGTTGTGACGCAGGTGCCTGGTGTACCCTTATCAGACGGGTAGTCATGATGGGTATACTGAGCTTCATATATTTTACCCCAGTGTCACTTTGATGGCATGCCCTGCTCTCTCACTCAATAATAATAATAATAATAATAATAATAATAATAATAATAATAATAATAATAATAATAACAGTCTACTATAAACAGTAGGTCTGAAATTTTTGGGGAGGAGACTAGTCGATTACATCGACCCCAGTGTTTCACTGGTACTTAATTTATCGACCCCGAAAGGATGAAAGCAGACCGACGTCCAATGTGATTCCAACCGTGACCGTGTCACCGATATTATAGCGACTATCTAAGGATGCATTATTTAATTATGCCCCTTTTTCTTTTGTTTTTTGGGGGGGGACCGCACGGATGATTTGAGGAAGACTAGGTTGCTATTTCTAGCACATAAGTTAACCATACAGAGGATACCTTTCTTTACAGGTGTGCAGCTTTTGTTGCTGTTAACGGTATTACTGTTCTTATTATTATCAGTGCTGATGTAAGTGGTAACTGCTGCTGCTACTGCTGCTACTGCTGCTACTGCTGCTGCTGCCGCTGCTGCTGCCGCTGCTGCTGTTATTGTTTTTATTGTTATCGTACATGTTGTTTGTCAAGACTCACAACAGCGGAAAGCCTATATTTTTCTTCTTTTACTCCTCATTGTTTTTCTTTTTTCTTTTTTCTTTTATTTTTTCGTTTCCTTTCTTTTCTATTTTAACGACAAATTAATAACATTTTTGCGAATTCCCTGGACGATAGTTAACGCCATTTTGTCTGTCTGTTTGTCCGCCGATTTCTGTCTTTTCCTTTTTTTGTTTTGACTTTTTTTTTTTTCGATTTGAACGTCCAACACCATCGATCAACTGACCAGCCGAAACAACAACAACAACAACAGCAACGCGACAACGATAACAAAAACAACCACGACGTCGACGACGACGACGACGACGACGACGACGACGATGACGATGACGACGAGAGCAAAAACAACAGAAATAGCAATAACGATGTCTAGTTTAGCCTCAAGGGCAGCAAATTTGAGGAGAGGGTTTTCGTCAATTAATCGTGATAGGATTAAAAGCAAAGCTGATCTTGTATTTGCCATAAGGGCAATGTATAAAGAGAATATTACAGGGACTA
>NC_142952.1:5234152-5239152 GCF_046866305.1 Octopus bimaculoides
CTTTTACTTGTTTCAGTCATTTGACTGCGGCCATGCTGGAGCACTGCCTTTAGTCGAAGAAATCGACCCCAGGACTTATTCTTTGTAAGCCTAGTACTTATTTTATCGGTGTCTTTTGGTGAACCACTAAGTTACGGGGACGTAAACACACCAGCATCGATTGTCAAACGATGTTGGGGGACAAACACAGACACACAAACATATACACACACACACATACATATATATATATATATATATATATATATATATATATATATATATATATATATATATATATATATATACGACGGGCTCCTTTCAGTTTACGTCTACCAAATCCACTCACAATACTTTGGTCGGCCCGAAGCTATAGTAGAAGACACTTAACCAAGGTGTCACGCAGTGGGACTGAACCCAGAACCATATGGTTGGTAAGCAAGCTACTTACCACACAGCCACTCCAGCGCCTATATTATTTTAAAATTCAAACAACGAATATATTATACATTACAATGCGTGAGGACATCTCAGAAATGAAGAGAGACATTATACATACTTTATAACAAAACACAAACATATCTCTGACCAAAATTCCGTTTCATCCTCACAAAGAACCATCAGAAGGCAATTAGTAAACGTGAGTATAAAAAAGAGATCAATCGCGGTTTTGAAGTTCTTTATATCTCACCTGAAAGAGATTCACAACTAGATGGTATCTGTATGTATATATATATATATATGTGCATCTATGAGTGTATATATATGTATGTATGCAATATGCTTATATGTATACGTGTAGGTGAGCGCGTACGTGCTCGGTGTATGTGTGTGGTGGTGGTGGGGGGGGGGAGAGGGAGTAGAGGTGTAAAACACATGTACGTACATAATGTTTGTAGATGTATGTTTATATGTATATGCATTAATATACATACAGAAACAGTCACACATACACAGGCGAATATATATATATATATATATATACATATATATATATATATACGTATTCATTACGTATGCTAGTATGTGTGTGTCTCCTATATATCATATGTATGAATATATATATCTGTATCTATGTATATATGTATGTGCACGTGTATATATATATATATATATATATATATATATATATATATATGTATATATATATATATATATATATATATATATATATATATATATATATATATATATATATATATATATATATATATATATATATATGTATATATATATATATATATATATATATATATATATATATATATATATATATATATATATATATATAAAGTTAATAAAAGAAAATGGAGATGAAAAAATATAATAGATGCTTGGTTCATTTTATATTGAGGAACTTTCTTTCAATATATTTGATAAAGCTAGCTGGTATCTGGATTGCTATTAAAAATCCCTTACGGGGAAATTGCTTCCTCAAATTGAGAATAATATATAAGGTATATATATATGCGTACATATATATACGAGGTGAAGTAAAAAATTTTCCGCACTTTCGCCATAACACATCATTATTATTGTCACACAGCTTTCTGCGCATGCGTGCTTCAGTCGGTACTATTGTGATTACGTGATCGCAGTTTGAGCCTGATCGCGTAATTTCTCTTTCTGGCTTTACAGTGAAAGCATGGCCACTCCACTAGCAATGTGCCCCAAAGAAGAACAAAGAGCAGTGATCCGAGAGATAGTAATGGTGAACCGGTTCACTATTATCATCTTTCGAACTTGCTGAATCTTCTCTTCAGTGGTGGAGGCTGACGGGCATCCTGATCCCTCTTCATGCGTCACACTTGTCCGGCCACTTTTAACTTCTCGATCCACTCATACACCCGTCTACGCGGTAGTGCACTGTCCCCTTATTGTGCTAAAAGCCTCCGATGAATTTCAGCACCTGGTACACCTTCCGACCACAGAAATCGGATATATATATATTAGGTCGTCCGGAAAGTTCTGAGCGTTTTATAGCTAAATCGTTTAACGTTTCATTTAACATACCTGAAAGGTAACACATTTAAAACTTTGGCGTTGTTTGAAGTGGTAATGCATCTCTTCTTTGTTCCTTGTCTAAAAATAGATTTAGCTTCCATTTCGGTTACCCTTTATTGACTTTTGAAATGGTTCCCTAAAAATTTCATATTTGCATTGCAATGTTTTTCTTTCTTAGAAATGGAGAAAATGCTGCAAAGACTTTCTAAAACATTTGTGAAGTTCGTGGTGATGATACTGTAGGTGAATCTACTGTTCGAATGTGGTTTGCAAAATTTAAAGCTGGAAAATTTAGATTGAAAGATGACAGTCGCCCTGAAGATCTTCAAAATTGGATATTTCGAAGGCAAAATGTCGAAGAAAACTCAAATATCATGACTAGAGAAATTGCAGAAGAGTTGGAAGTTTCCAATATATATATATATAGATAGATATATGCATACGTATACATACATACATATATATATATATATATATATATATATATATATATATATATATATATATATATATATATATATATATATATATATATGGGAGAATGTACGAAAAAACAACAACAGACGAGGACAGGTGGTGTAAATAACAAAAGTATATATTAGTATGACGCTCGGGAATACGGAAAGTCTTTGACGTTTCGAGCTACGCTCTTCAACAGAAAGAATACGGAGACAAGGAGAGAAACACGGAGAAAAAAATTGAATAGTGTTCAGTCAACGGTCAATCATATATATATATATATATATATATATATATATATATATATATATATATATATATATATATATATATATGCGTGTATATATGTATGAGTATACGTATATATATATTTATGTACATATGTGTGTGTGTGTGTGTGTGTGTACATATATACAGATGTTAACATACAGTGTAAGAATGTGTATAATATATACCTACTTATTTATATGCTTTTATGTATACGTATAAGTTTGTGTATGTCTATGAGTGTGTGTGTGTACGTGAGAGTGTGAGTGTGACTGTGTTTATGTGTGTGTGCGTGCGATTACGCATGTGAGTATCTGTCTATTCACATCGATTGAAAAACTTAGTGAAATGAATTACAAATGAATCAATAAAAACTACTTTTGCAGTGAAAGAGAGAAAAAAAAATGCAATTTTGATAAAATGGACGAAAAGACGGAGAGGTACGTAAGTGAATGAATGTTATATCGAGAAGAAAAAAACACTGTGTTTTAAAGAGAGGAAAAGGAAGTAGCGTAGTGAGGGAAATGAACAGGAAAAAATATAGGAAGACAAACTGCCAGGCACACAGGTAGGCAGATAGGCAGACAGGCAGACAGGCACACAGGCAGAAGGGTAGGCTGCAAGACAGACAGACAGACACGTGGTTGTATAGATTTATATTGAGCAATATATATACAGACATATGTATAGATTCCTACTGAGCAAGATATATAGACATTCTTTTATTTATTTTCTTATATATATATATATATATATATATATATATATATATATATATATATATATATATATAGATAGATAGATAGATAGATAGATAGATAGATAGATAGAGAGAGAGAGAGAGAGAGAGAGAGAGAAAGAGAGAGATTTACATGGTTTTCAGTGAACCGTATATGCATGCATAGGTATACAAGCAGTCATACATATATGCACTCACATGTGCATATGGTGTATATCAGGGGTCCTCAACCAATTTTTACCTCTAGACCCCTTGATTGCTGTTTTCCTCTGGTGGGCCCCCATACGCACTCGATGTTTAAACACTAGATTCATTGAAACTTCTCTCAAAATTCCTATTTTGGTTTTCACACATTCACTTGTATTGGTTGAACTACGAAAAATGTCAGAGAAAGAAACCTAGCTGTTTCTTGCTATAAAATACCAATACATACATCTAAAGCAGGGGTTCTCGACCATTTTAAAAAAATCTATGGACCCCTTTGATTACTATTTTATTCTGGTGGGCCCCCATAGTCATTCGATGTTTGAACGCTAGATTCATTAAAATATCTTTCAAGATTCTTTTTTTGTTTTTTCTCACATTAACTTGTGAAGTTTGAACTGTGTAAAATGTTACAGAAAGAAACCCAGCTGTTTCTTCTAATACATACCAACACATACACCTAAAGCAAAATTTTTTCAAGGGCCCTTAAAATACTATTGTGGCTCCCCAATTTACTATTTTGTGTGTGTGGGCAAAATCATATATGGTCCCTCAAGATCCATATGGTCTCTGGTTGAAAACCACTGATGCAAAAATTTAAAGCCGTGAGTATTTATTACAGAGGAGCATATATATATATATATGTGCATAGATATAGTGGTATACGTACTTTTATGCATTTCTGTCAGAAATATGGTGCACCAGCATGACCGCAGCCACTTGGCTGAAACACATAAATAAAAAAAAAATTAAAAAAAAAATATATATATATATATATATATATATATATATATATATATATATATATATATATATATATATATATGTATATAAGTATACATGTATATATGTATGTATATATACATTATATACGTATATAATGTTATACGCATTTAGGTGTACGCATACATGCATAGGTGCTCATATATATATACACACGCGTGCACACAAACACACATACACATGAACGTTCACACTGCCATACTAACACGTGGGGTGCTTTTGCGAATCACGGTGCTTGTGATGTTAAATTTAACCTTATAAAGGAAGAGGGAGGGAGATAGAGGGGATTTGTAAAGAGGAGAGAGTGATATAGAGAGATGAGCATTTGAATATAGACGAGAGAGTAAGAAATAGAGAAAGGAGTGATTTTTAGAGAATTGTGGTAAGAGGAAAAAGGGGAGGAAATGAGAAAAGCGATTAGGGAAAGGTAGAGAAAATTGGGTGGTATATATATATATATATATATATATATATATATATATATATATATATATATATATATATATATATATATATAGAGAGAGAGAGAGAGAGAGAGAGAGAGAGAGAGAGAGAGAGAGAGAAA
>NC_142952.1:5241652-5246652 GCF_046866305.1 Octopus bimaculoides
ATAATAATAATAATAATAATGATAATAATAATAATAATAATAATAATAATAATAATAATAATAATAAAAATGATAATAATAATAATGATAATAATAATAATAATAATAATAATAATAATAATAATAATAATAGTAATAATAATAATAATAATAATGATAATAATAATAATAATAATAATAATAATAATAATAATAATAATGATAATAATAATAATGATAATAATAATAATAATAATAATAATAATAATAATAATAATGATAATAAAAATGATAATAATAATAATAATGATAATAATAATAATAATAATAATAATAATAATAATAATAATAAATCAATATAGTGGAATTCTCTGTTGATGTCAACGCTTTAGGTTTTCCATCACTCATTTTCAAAATTACTTGTAGCTATTATTGTTGCTTTTGTTGTTGCTGTTGTTGTTGTTGTTGTCGTCGTCGTCGTTGTTGTTGTTGACTCATTTGTGGTCTTTAATCCCCGGTCATAACCAATCCATCAATCCTCTTGTAATCAGAGATATTGCGGTTGTTGTCATACTTTCTTACTTAAACGTATTTAAAGTCGGAATTACATATCATGTTATTGCTTAGACCCAACTCAATCTTCATTAAGCAGAACCACGTGGAAAGACACTCCATCCATGGCCACCCTAGTCTCTTACGAATATCGCGTACATTTCTTTTCGTTTATCGCTGGGATTTGGTTCCAAGAAAATGCACTGTAATAAGTGAATCAGCGATAAGTGAATCAGCGATAAGTGAATCAGCGATAAGTGAATCAGCGATAAGTGAATCGGCAATAAGTGAATCAGCGATAAGTGAATCGTCTCCACACACATTGTCACTTGGATGAATGTTAGAGTCATGAGCTTAAAATGGCATTGGTTCTACTGTCAAGTATTGTCTTGATCGTCACTACCTTTTCCTGAATAGAATACACTTGTCTGCGACGTTTCTTAAGATCAGTTGCCGTCGTATTAGAATAAATGGTAAATTCATTGACACCAAACTCGCGAACCACAGCATCGGAACTTCCACCCTCATATAATTTCTTGATAATCTTTGTCTTTCCCCGAGGAGAATACACTACTCTGTGTCGTTTCAGTCTTATTGTTCTTCCTATTTTATGTCCATTGTCTGGAAATCTTTCGTCACACACCTGTGACTTCATCAGCTACTCTCCATCCCACGTGTCCCCTCCTGTTCTGTTTCGTCCATTCTTTCCTTCCACATTTCCTGACAATCGACATAAAACAATAACAAAAATATACAAGGCAAGTAAAAAAAATGACCACCACGAAATATAACAACAATGTTATTTGTTATTATCCGGATAAAGAAAATTATATTTCCTTAGTAAACTGGACTTAATAAATTTAGTATTTCGTATGTAAATTGGATAAGGTTTCGTAAGGTGTACAGCTCCCGTCACTCTTCTTATAAAGATTAATTACAATATAGCAAAGGCATTGGAAATTGTTTCTGAAATAAAAGTGAATCGATACAAAATGAAAGAGAAGAAGAATGCATCTCACTTACGTTGCGAAGATAATTGAGATATAAATTATATTTTATTAAGTTCAGAATTTGAAGGTGTAAAGTAATTTCTTAAAAGTGCAAAACGAGAATGGAACCTTTACTCATGCTGACGGTGGTCTAAATGGTACGCGTGGAAGAATTTTTCAGTGTTGAAGTAATCGTGTTTTTTTTTTTTTTATAGGCTTCTAGGTTCGTGAATGGTGTGAACGTTTAGTTTATTGATCAGAATCGATGTTATTACTTCAAGAAGGATATGTGAGGGGGATAACAAATATCAGGCATTAACCCTTCTGAAATTTCTGGGAGTGTGTATAGTGGAGTGTGTATTCAATGATGTTATATTTGTATTGTACTTAGGCTTTAGGTTTGTAAGAATTTGGCCCGGATTCTAAATTCAGAGAATTTCATTAGGTTAGTGGTGTCAGAACTCTGTGAAAACTATTGGCGGGAGGCGATATGCCTTCCTGTAGAGATAGAAGTTAGAGGACTTGTTGGAACCAAGGTTCATTCGATGTTCAGGGGTCTTTGGACGAGCTGCGAAGGAGAGAAAAGATGTTGCCAGAAAATTGTCAGAAAAAGCTCACTCAGAAAGCAAGCTATTACATCTGGAGAGAGAGAGGGGGGGAGAGAAAAAGAAAGAGAGAGGTGGGGGGGAGAGGTGGGGGAGAGAGGTGGGGGGAGAGAGGTGGGGGAGAGAGGTGGGGGAGAGAGGTGGGGGAGAGAGGTGGGGGAGAGAGGTGGGGGAGAGAGAGGTGGGGGAGAGGTGGGGGAGAGAGAGGTGGGGGAGAGAGAGGTGGGGGAGGGAGAGGTGGGGGGGGGAGGGGGAGAGAGAGGTGGGGGAGAGAGAGGTGGGGGAGAGAGAGGTGAGGGAGAGAGAGGTGGGGAGAGAGAGGTGGGGGAGAGAGAGGTGGGGGAGAGAGAGGTGGGGGAGAGAGAGTATGAGTAGTGCAGAAACAATGAACGTCTTTACGTTCTGACTTCAAATTCCGCCGAGGTCGACTTTGCCTTTCATCTTTTCGGGGTCCAATAAACTAAGTACCAGTGAAACACTGGGGTTGATGTTATCGACTAGTCCTCTCTTCCAAAATATCAAGGCCTTATGCCTTTGGTAGTAAGGATGATTATCATTATTATTATTATTATTATTATTATTGTTATTATTATTATTATTATTATTATTGTTATTATTATTATTATTATTATTGTTATTATTATTATATATTTGAGGCTGTTATTGTGACACGGAACGTGGTGTGATCGTTATTGTTCTAACTGATGTTGTTCTCGCTAATGTTGTTAATTACACTCTATAGTATGTCAACTGTTATTTTTCTGGTTTATTTTGGACACAAAAATTTTACCATTTTTTTTTTTTTATATATTTGCCACTATGTTTATTCCGTTCTTATTTGTTTGATGCCAATTCCTACACACACACACACACACACTCTCTCTCTCTCTCTCTCCCCTCTCTCTCTCTCTCCCTCTCTCTCTCTCTCTTTCTCTCTCTCTCTCTTTCTCTCTCTCTCTCTCCCCACCCCCTCTCTCTCTCCCCACCCCTCTCTTTCTCTGTATACAATATTTGTAGTTTCGTTTCTCTTTTCTTTTCTACGATTGTTTCTTTCTGGTGCGTAATTCCGATTATATATATTATGTTGCATTATGGGATACGTCTGTAATTATTTTGGTGAATGCAAGAACTGCTGTGTCGAACTAGGTGGTTTCTGATGTTTGTTCCATTCTGAACCACTTCACTGTTTCTTCATAGAACTTTTACCATTGTTCTTGTATTTTTCATTTTATCTTTTGTCTTTATTTATTAATTCGTTTTTATTTTTTTGTTTGTTTTTGTGTTTAGAAATTCATTTCGAAAAATTGTTTTTTGCCTTCTTCATTAACGTGAAAGTGTATTGTGGTGGTAATTACTAGGTGGTCCTTGTAAATTTGGAGAAGTCTTAAAGTTGTGGATTTTTCCCTCACAAGTGGTTGTGGCGACTAGCTGTGTAGAGCAGAAGGTCTCTCATCTACACCCCTCTCCTCTCTCTTTCTGTTTCTTCTCCCTCCCCCTTTCTCTCTCTCTGTTTCTTCTCCCTCCCCTTTCTCTCTCTCTCTCTCTCTTTACACACACACACACACACACACATACACACGCATTATCTTCGAAACGCCTAGTTTAGAATAGAGGCAGCTGACGAAGGATTAATTCCAAGTGGCTATCTGTTTTTCTATGTGTTCGTTCCGTTCTCTGTAGTTCATTTTTCTAACGTCCTGTAACTTGATATGCATCTATATACACACGTAGATGTATGTACATATATATGGGTATACATGCATACATATTCTTTGTATTAATATATATATATATATATATATATATATATATATATATATATATATATATATATATATATATATAGGCGGAGTCGGTGTGTGGTAAGTAGCTTGCTAACCAACCACATGGCTCTGGGTTCAGCCCCACAGCGTGGCACCTTGGGCAAGTGTCTTCTACGACGATTCGTTTGACTAAAACTCAGCAACACAATGCCCCAGCATGGTCGTGATCAAATGACTGAAACGATAAAACTATTTTTTTTTTAGAACTGTAAATGAAAAAAACTAAACTCTAACTACAAGCCTCAGAATAAGGAAATTTACCATTTTGGTGGTGGTGGGGGGGATTTACCCCCTAGAGATAAATTATCCCAGTTGCGAAACCCAACTATTTCATACATAAGCAGAGGTTTGTTGTTATTGTTATTCTTGTTGTTGTTGTTGTTGTTGTTGTTGTTGTTGTTGTTGTTGTTGTTCTTCTTCTTCTTCTTCTTCTTCTTCTTCTTCTTCTTCTTCTTCTTCTTCTTCTTCTTCACCTCAAGGTCTGCTCTGTTGAGAAGACTTAAGATCAAGAGACGTTGCAGTTTCGACCACTTCATCTATGCTTTATCGCTAATACGACATTATCCAGTTTGTCGGAACCTCCGTCTTTTTTTTTTGTTTACGAACGGTAGAATATAATTTAAGTGTGATTTGGTTGTTACTTCTAACAAAGCGAACAACATGGAGAAACTTCTGGTGCTAATTTGTATTCATGAAAACTAAGAACATTCGGTAAGAATACATAAGAACTTCTTCGAAGCATTAACATCACTTTCAGACATGAAAATATCCCAGTGAGTGCTTACACATCTCAGACTCTAGTCACATTGTCAGTCTCTGACACCTATGTTTAAACAAACTCTTTCTTCTGCCGATATTTCATAATGCCGGCATAAATTCCAGTATATGAAAGTTCTAACTCTAACATGTCTGTTTCTGTATTTATTCTCTCTTGGCTTTAAAGCTTGGCAGCTCGAAACAAAAATGATTGTTAATTCCTAACCTTTACATATTCTGATGCTAATTTTTGAGTTTTGCGTTGTTAAATGTTTCTTTTTTTTTTCTTTTTTTTT
>NC_142952.1:5251652-5254152 GCF_046866305.1 Octopus bimaculoides
TATTTTAATCTTCTGTATATCAAAATGATATTTATCCTTTATTGGATAGGCTAATTTTTGCTGATCCAGCAATTTTCCTGAAAATGACTGGATTTCTTGTCTATATAATAATGTGATTAGCTGCTTATTTCTCCGGGATTCGTCAAGTGATGTAAATACACCTGATGAGACCCCAAGAAGTGTAGAAAATTGGACTAAGGCTCTTCATAATGTTTTTACAATCTATAGGGCAATTGTTAAATAGTAACATTTGCCAATATATATATATAACGGGTGAACGAACAAGCAGATAATTATATAGATTATAATGATAATAATAATAATAATAATTATTATTATTATTGTTGTTGTTGCTGATGTTGTATATTATATTTATTTATGTATTTGTTTCTCTCTTGTATTTCACGGCTAAAATAACAAAAGCTCTATTATTGAATAGCCGACAAAAAGATAGACAAATACGTATATATATATGTGTGTGTATATATATATATATATATATATATATATATATGACAGATCACGAGCCACTAAAGCTTTTTCTTTTATTCTCTCTTTGTTTGTTTCTGTGTGTTCCTTTCCGTCGAAGAGCGTAGGCTCGAAATGTAAAAGACTTTCTCACTTCCCAAGCGTTAAACTAATACATCAGTTTGCCGTTTACACACCTGTCTTCGTTTTTTTATTTTGTTTTTGTTTGGTTTTTTTTTTTTGTAAATTCTCACTATATATATATGTGTGTGTGTATGTGCCATTTTTTTTTTTTGGTCCTTCCTTTCTTTTATTTTGAGACTCATGGCTGTGATTTAAAGAAATAATTTGACTGCTGTTTCTGTTAGAAACAAGCAAAAGAACCACTTAGATTCTTAGCCATTGCCTGATGATTCACTCTAATATCTTTTCTTTCAATGACAAAGAACGTTCCAGCTAAACTCCAACCGAACGGCGAACACTCGAGTGGGCTTAAGTGTAACCAATCAGCACTCTTAAGTAATTACAAATTGTAACATGTACAAGGATTTCGCGATTTTGTTTTTTCACCCTATAATTACCATATTTCTTCTGAAACACACAAAGCCTTTGTTTCAATTAATTTCGAAAATGAAGAATTTTGTAAAATAATTTTGTCGTTATTGAATCGGTGTTTAGAACAAAAATTAACACGAAATTTTGACGGAGAGTTTCAATTTAAATTACTTTAATCCTATTGTTACCATATTTCTGATGAAATGCACTGCTTTGTTTCATTTAATTTTAGAAATAATGAAGAATTTGGTAAAATAACTTTGTAGTTATCAAATTGGTGATTAGAACATAAATTAGCATGGAATTTTGATGAAAGTTTTCAATTTAGATAAATTTACCCTTTTTATTACCGTATTTCTGTTGAAATGGATCGCCTTTCTTTCAATTAGTTTTGAAAAATAATGAATTTTGTAAAATAACATTGTCATTATTATTAAGCTAGTGTTTAACGGTGGTGAGCTGGTAGAAATGTTAGCGCGCTGGGCCAAATGCTTAGCGGTATTTTTCCGATCGCTACGTTCAGAGTTTAAATTCCGCCGAGGTCGACTTAGCCTTTCATCCTTTCGGGACGATTAATTAAGTACCAGTTGTGTACTGGAGTTGATCTAATCGACTGGTTCCCTCCCACGAAATTTCGGGCCTTGTGCCTAGAATAGAAAAGATTATAATTCAGCTAGAGTTTTACGGTGGTGAGCTGGCAGAATTGTTTGTGCGCCGGGCGAAATGTTTAGCGGTATTTCGCCAATCGCTACGTTCAGAGTTCAAATTCCGCCGAGGTCGACTCTGCCTTTCAGCCTCTAGAGGTAGATAGATTAAGTACCAGTGAAACTCTGGGGTCGATGTAATTAACTAGTCACCTCCCTCAAAATTTTAGGCCTTGTGCCTTAAGTAGAAAGGATTAATAAGTTAATATAAGGCGATGAGCTGGCAGAGTCGTTAGCACGCTAGACGAAATACGATATTTCGTCCGTCCTTCTGTTCTGAGTTCAAGTTCTGCCGAGGTCGACTCTGCCTTTCATCCTTTCGAAGTCGATAAATTAAGTACCAGTTGTGTACTGGTGTCAATGTAATCGGGTAGCCACCTTCCCCAAAATTTCAGGCCTTGTACTATATATATATATATATATAGGAGAAGACACTTGCCACGCAGTGGGACTGAACCTGGAACCGATATGGTTGGGAAGCAAGCTTCCTACCACACAACTACGCCTGCGTTTATATTTATATATATATATATATATATATATATATATAGATAGATAGATAGATAGATAGATACATATAAATAATTATATATATATATATATATATATAGATAGATACACACACACGCGCGCGCGAATATATACACACACACACACACACACACACACACACACACACAACAAACACGCAAGACGAGCGCGCGCGCATGCAAGCATTCGACAGATATTTGGGATTTATATCTAATTATGAAACAGCTGTAATTAAATATTTA
>NC_142952.1:5256652-5261652 GCF_046866305.1 Octopus bimaculoides
ATGTGAACCTTACTTTCTTACCTCTACCTATTTCCAACTTCGTTGAGACTAGAAGATAGATAGATAGATAGAGAGAGAGAGAGAGAGAGAGAGGGGGAGAAAGAAAGGGGAGCAGGAAGGTAGACAGATGAGTGTCTCATCGACTAGATGAGTGCCTCATCAACTGACTGAGTGCGTCCTTACATTTCAGTTATTATATCTCATCTTTTACGGCGGCGACCTGGTAGAAACGTTAGCACGCCGGGCAAAAGGCTCAGCGGTATTTCGTCTGTCTTTACGTTCTGAGCTCAAATTCTGCCGAGGAGGTCGACTTTGCCTTTCATCCTTTCGGGGTCGATACATTAAGTACCAGTTGTGTACTGGGGTCGATCTAATCGGCTGGCACCCTCCCCAAAAATTTTGGGCCTTATGACTGGAGTAGAAAAGAATCGTTAGCACGCTGGACGAAATGCTTTGCTACGTGCTGAGTTCGAAATCCTGCCAAAGTCGACTTTGCTTTGATTCTTTCGGGTTCGATAAAGTAAATACCAGTGAAACATTAGGGTGGATGTAATCGACCAGTCCCCTGTCCAAAATTTCAGGTTTGGTGCCTTTAGTAGAAAGGATTGCATCATATGTTATAACTTTTAAGGGCAGCGAGCTTGCAGAATCGTTAGCACACCAGGAAAAATGCTTAGCGGTATTTTGTCTGGCCTTATGTTCTGAGTTCAAATTCCACCGAGGTCGACTTTGTTTTCCATCCCTTTCAGGGTCGATAAAACAAGTACTGGGGTCGATATAAATCGACTATATCCCTCAGCACAAATTTCAGGCCTGGTAAATAGGATTTATATCTTTTTTTTTTTTTTTGCTTATTTCTACCATTGGCATGCAGCCGTACCTAGGGCGCTACCTTCCAAGGTTTTAGTCGACAACAACAGCTAGAATAATAATGATTTATGCTTTAGTCACGGAGCCTGAAATTTTGAAAGGATGAGGGGAAAAGAAGTTGATTACATCTATTTTAGTTCTCAACCGATGCTTATTTTATCGAGTCCCAAATTCGAATCACCATCTGTGAGTTATCAGATTAGCTACAGTTCAGTTCAGTCTATTATCACTGAAGATTTGGGTATGAGACGCGCGTCTGCCAAGTTTGTGCCGAAATTGCTTTAAAAAAGACACTCAGGTTTCATTGTGTCGAAAACGATGAAAATATTTTGAAAACTTTGCGTAGACCTCTGAGCAGGTATCGCCAAGCTTTTGGCAAAATTCGATGCGGATTCTCTGCTCTAATTTCTCTGTCATGGTCAAGGCGACGATCACACGCTACACACCTTCATTCCAAACACTGTTGTAAACTGCAGAAGTGAGCTAGAACGTTAAGACTTAATGCGCATACACAACAAAGTTCAAGGTAAATTTATACCAAGCGGCTTCACTCTACGTGCTTTAACTTCGTTATAATGGCAACAATCCGCATACTTATTGATCAAACCACGTATTACTGAATTTCAACAATTAATTGCCGTCAGATATTTTAATATAAAATAGTACAAGAAACAAAGGAGATAATCAAGGGAGATAATCCGTTCTCCCTTCGTTCTGTCTCGTTATTTTCATTTTGTATAGCTTTCCTGCGGGAAGTAATTATAATATATAATATTGGATATAAATGAGATGTGCATTACATTCTGAACAGAGATTTTTATGAGCGTAAAAGTACGTCAGTGATTAACTTATCTATTGAAGCAGATAATCACCACCTGCTGCAAAAATTGTGATTTGAAGTAGTCAGGCAAATAAAACAAAAAGAAAAACGATAACAAAAGAAAAAAGGAGAAAAAGAATGGATTTCATCCTGAACGAGCCACCAAAGAGTGGAAGGAGAAAAAATTGAATATATATATATATATATATATATATATATATATATATATATATATGTATTATGTATATATATACATACATCTATATGTGTATATAGAATACAATATGTATATGTATGTGTATATATATATATATATATATATATATATATATATATATATATATATATATATATATATATATAATGTCGTATAAGGCATACACAGATATATGTAGATAGGAACATATATGTATATAATATCATACGTTTGTGTGTTTCGGTATACATATATGTATGCGTATATATATATATATATATATATATATATATATATATATATATATATATATATATACATACATATACATGAATTAATGTACACAGCTAAACGTAATATAAAACCATAAAGGAAAAGTTTAATCGTCACTAATTATGACTGAGGATGCTGAATAGTACCTATATTGCGAGAAATATGTGTTAAAACAATTAGACTGCATAAGCGCACATATATATACATTGACAGGAGAGATAACCGCTCATGAGCAAAGGTGGAAAACCACTGGACAACTCTAGTTTCGTCTGTTAATCTCACACTCGGCAGCAGTGTCTGTCTTCATTGCTTGGATGGTTCAGCTAAAACCTCTGTCATTATGTATATTTACCATACAAATCGATGGCTGATTTAGCAAAATGCTGATGTGTATATTAAAAATTAATATAAACAGCTAAGAAAAACTGTACCGTCATTTACTGTGACTCAGCACCTATATTGCTAGAAATAAGAGTTAAAACTCTTATATCTTTATAAGCACGCGCATACACACACACACTTGCAGACGCTCGCGCACACACACACACAAACACACACACACACACACACGCATATATACACACATCCATACACTGACAGGGGAGATAACTATCCATGAGCAAAGCTGCAAGGCCACTGTACTATATATATATATATATATATATATATATATAACGCGCGGGTGATCGATGAATTCTGTATTAGATTATATATTTTGTCCAAGTCTTTCTCCACCCCTATTGCTTTGCTGTTCGTGTTCATAACATTTTATATATTGATGGCGTTGCAGATAACTACGACGCTATGCCAATTAATGTAAGCATATAAGTAAGACGGAGAGCCGGCGGAATCATTTGCACGACGGGCGAAATGCTTAGGAACAAGCTGGAGAACAAGCTACTCACTACGTTTTGTCATGGAATATATATCTCGCTTGTTGACAAATGGCGTGTATATCATATGTAGATCAGCTTCCAGCGCCACCTTTAATTGAAAAAGGTTTGTTTGAATATTCATATTCATATTATTTGAATAACAGTAATAATAATAATAATAATAATAATAATAATAATAATAATAATAATAATAATAATAATAATAATAATAATAATAATAATAATAATAATAATGATGATGATGATGATGATGATGATATATGGTATTTGAAAACGTTGTCATTTATGTTTCTCTGAGAAATATCACATCATAACGCAGAGCAGACCAGACCAAAACAATAATGAATTCAAAAGATATGGTTAGTATTCACTAACAGATAATATACAGAATTGATTTAGTTAGCTATCTCTTTTCAAAGCAACAGAAAAAACAGCACTACTAAAGTCACAAAAAGTAATGTATATATATATATATATATATATATATATATATATATATATATATATATATATATATATATATATATATATATATATATATATATATATGTATATATACATATGTATATATACATATATATGTGGGTATGGTTAAATATTTGTTTAAAAGTACTGGAAACAACAAAGTCTATATCCACAGATATTAAAATAATCTCTATTTTATAGATATTAAAATAATGTACTGTTATTAGAAAAATGAATCCATGCTTATTTTAATAAAGACGTCTTCTCTATTTATCTTTCTATCTAACGATTTATCTATGTCTAAGTATTTATCTATCCGTCTGTCTGTCTGTCTATCTATCTATCTATCTATCTATCTATCTATCTATCTATCTATCTATCTATCTATTTACCCATCTATTTATCTATCAATCTATCTGAATAAGTACAGCAGTAGCCAGGCCAACTTCGAGTCATTTAGCTAGTGTACATACATACATACATACATACATACATACATACATACATAATTAAGCGTAGTTTTAGAATGGTGGCAGCTGATGAAGGAAATGTTCTCTATGCGGCTTGTGTGTTTTCTGTACACTGTTTATGTCCTGTTTTTCATTTTGTCCACGTTTTTTTGTGTGACGTCCTGTACCTAGATATGCATCTATATATACATGTAGATGTAGGTATGTACATACATGTACGTATATATGCATATACTCACATATTATTTGTATTATTATATATAAATATATATACATTTATATATTTATATATGTATGTATGTGTATATGTGCATATGCATACCTATACATACATGTATATATATATATGCATGTGTGAATATATGTGTGTATGTATAAATATTCACATAGTGCATTCAAAATGCGTGAAAACGAGGCAGGTATACAGAGATAAAACGACTGTAGAATACCAACAAAAAGTCCGCGTATACCAACGTAAAACGGATACAAGAAAGTGTCATATTTGAAAGTGTGTGACATATTTCAGATTGTGTTAATCAACATTATGGATTTAGGTGACAAAACTAATTAGTATGTTTAACACTTTAGTTAAGAGTCGAACTGTTACTTTTATAGCTAACTACATCGGCATCAACATCATGGACGCTTAGTGATAAATATTATCGAACAGAGAGAAACGTAAGTGATAGATATGTGTAGGAAGGAAGCTTAGAGAGAGAGGAGGGGAGGGAGGGAGGGAGGGAGAGAGAGAGAGAGAGAGAGGAGAAAGATTTGGTGGAGGAGGAGGATAATATTAGTGATGTTGTTGTGGTGGTGGTGGTGGTGGTGGTGGTGGTGGTGGTGGTGGCGGTGGTGGTGGTGGTGGTGGTTATTATTGAGTGAGAGAGCAGCGCATGCCACCAAAGTAACGCTGGATTACAAATATACGAAGCCCGATAGACCCATCATGACTACCCGTCTGATAGGAGTACACCAGGCGCATGCATCGCAACCATACGTGCGCGGCATGA
>NC_142952.1:5271652-5274152 GCF_046866305.1 Octopus bimaculoides
TATATATATATATACGTATATATATATATACATATATATATATGTCTGTAAGTACATATTTATATGTATATACGTATATATGTATATATGCATGTACGTATGTATATATGTATGTATGTATGTATGTATGCATGTATGCATGTATGTATGTATGTATGTGCTTAAATGCATAAATATGAAAAATATATTGGGACCAGATATGGTTCTGTGTTGACTAAGCTTGTTTTGGCAAAGATACAACACTTTTGGCAAATAACCTTTAGCATAGCCTCGGGAGGACAAAGAGGTCTGAGTAGAATTTACAAGTTGGAAAATAATCTTGAAGGGAACATCGGTGCGTCGGACAAAAACCCACCACATGGTACTTGGCTCCGAAAAAGTTGGTCCTATTTACTCTTTTGCACGACAGATGAATATGAATCAGCCTCGGTAGACAAGTGAAGAGGGAATAGATAAAAAAGTTTGATGACGTTGGCAAAATATGGCTGCCGTATAAAGTTTAGATGAATACCTGTGTGTTTGTGATTACATCGTATTTCTGTTTGTATGTGTGTGTGTATAAATAGATATATGTTTGCATGTGTGTGTGTATATATAGATATAGATGTACATAGATAGATAGACATATATCTATCTATATATATATACAAACATGCATAGAGATGTGTATAAACGTAGATATATATATTGGTACATATATATATATATATATATATATATATATATATATATATATATATATATATATATATATATATATATATATATATGTGTGTGTGTGTGTGTGTGTGTATATGTATGTATGTACAGATATATATACACATAAAATTATCTATGCATATATGTGTGTGTTAAGCATATACATACATGAATATGTAGTAGTAGTAGTAGTAGTAGTAGTAGTAGTAGTAGTAGTAGTAGTAGTAGCAGTAGTATTTGCACTTTCTTCGTGAGTGGTGGTCTGGTAATTTAGTTGACGGTTGTGAGAATATACACGATTGACACGCAGAACGAAACAAATATTAATACTATTAATATGCATAAACACGTGTTGGTATGCATCCCTATACACACACGCATGCACGGTCACTCACACCCAGACAAACATTCACACACGCACACGCACATATATATATATATATATATATATATATATGTGTGTATGTGTGCGTATGTATACATACATATTTATATATATATAGATATACATATATATATATATATGCGTGTGTGTGTGTGTGTGTGTGTGTGTGTGTGGATTGTCGTGTTTGTACGTGTATATGGATAAGCACGCATATACATACATATATACATACATGCATAGACGATCTTACGTTAATGCATACATATATATACACAGGCACAGCAACCATAAGCTTTTCGTCGCTAATTGGCTAATTTAAATCTATCAATAACTGCACGTGTCCCGTCTCACACACGCATACATACGCACGCGCGCACACACACACACAGACACACACACACGCGCACACAAAAGCACACACAAAAACACACACAAGCACATCCATATATTCACACATCTGTGCAGAAGCTCCTAGCGAAACCTACCACTTTTCCTGATCAGGGCATTTTAGGGCCGAAATAAAAGCAAATATAAACAGCCTTAAACGTTGATTTCGCTTACGCGTTTCTCTTCATTTTCCCTATTTCTAATTGAAAATACCCGAATATGTGTGGCACTCCGTCGGTTACGACGACGAGGGTTCCAGTTGTTCCGATCAGCGGAACAGCCTACTCGTGAAATTAGCGTGCAAGTGGCTGAGCACTCCACAGTCACTCGTGTACCCTTAACATAGTTCTCGGGGGAAGATTCAGCGTGACGTACAGTGCGACAAGGCTGACCCTTTGAATTACAGGTACAACAGAAACAGGAAGAAAGAGTGAGAGAAAGTTGTGGTGAAAGACTGCAGCTGGGTTCGCAACCACCCATGCTGGAGCTTCGTGGTGCTTTAGGTGTTTTCGCTCAATAAACACTCACAGCGCCCGGTCTGGGAATGGAAACCGTGATCCCACGACCGCGAGTCCGCTGCCCTAACCACTGGGTCATTGCGCCTCCAGCTCCGAACATACATCAACACAATCAAGAAATATGTTTTGATTAACGCTTCCAATTCAATTTTGGTTTGACACTGCGATCGAATGTCCTGATGTGGTTCCGAACAAAATTTTTAAAAGGCTTCGACTTTTACAGGTGCTGGATCCAGAAACAATATGTCAAATGCAGTTCTCCGCAGGGAATGAGACGACCGGACGCAGCTGTTTGGACTTTCATGATTTGGCGCGGCTGACTAAACATTCAACCTGGTTTGGCAACAGCACTTTTTGAAACTGGAAGCAGACATACAGAGACATGCATGCACACATACACGCACACGTAAACAGGGTTCACTGACCTGTATATGTCTGTATTGTGGGTGGCGGATTTGTTCTTTGTGGAGAGTGGTTCTTCAACGGAGTGACGTTCCTGTTTGGCCAATAT
>NC_142952.1:5296652-5304152 GCF_046866305.1 Octopus bimaculoides
TATATTTCTGTATATGTGTATGTGTATGTATATACACAAATCCACATATATATAATTATATATATATATATATATATATATATATATATATATATATATATATATATATATATATATATATATATCTGTACACGTGTGTATGTTTATATACACATATCCACATATATATGTGTGTGTGTATACGTATGTACGTATGTATGCAGATATGCATGCATATACACGTGACTCTACAGTCACCTGGCTTTTACTTCACACAGACAGCAAACCGCTGCAGTATTCCCTTTCTTTACATTTAGTTAGCCTCGTTTCCACAGTGTGACTCGGTAATTAGTGTTAACTCTGCCCTGCGGACATTGATATTCTTGTTTTTCAACCTACAACAGAAATGCATTTTCAAGTAAAGATTTTACGACAGTGCACAATGAACTGGGTGGGTTAATGCAAAACTTTATGTAATATGGAGATTAGATGAAGAGCAAGAACGTCTCTAGGGATGTATGTATGTATGTGTATATATGTGTGTGTATGTGTATGCATATACACATGTACATAAATATATACATATATACATATATACATATATACATATATATCTATACACACATATATATGTATATATATGTACATATATATACATATATATGTATCTATATATATACAAACATATATATATATATATATATATATATATATATATATAGATATATATATATACACATATCTATGTATATATATGTACATGTTTATATATGTATCTACCTACTTACCTACCTATATATATATATATATATATATATATATATATATATATATATATATATATATATATATATATATATATATATATATATATATGTACATATATATACATATATATACATACATAAATAAGTAGGTTAGTACCTACTTATATAGGCATGTACATATATATACATATAGACATATACATATAGATATACTCACATGCATATGCATAGAAAACATGAATATGAATAATTGCATATATGTATGTGTGTGTATGTGTGTATGTGAATGTGTGTGTGTTATATTTAAACGCCTACACACATATAACATGTATATGAGTATATACTTATGATATACACATACATACACACACTATCACACACAAACACACAAACACATTTACATATAATATATATATCCGTATATACGTATATAAATTGATACAAAAACCTATACACATACACACATATGCATATAAGAATTGTGTATAAATGCAATTGTATCGCATGTGTATATGTCTGACTTTATGTGTGAGCATTCCTACATACATACATATATATGAACACATGCATTTATATATATATACACACATGCATTTATATATATAGATACATGTTTATATACACAAGTTTGTATATATATATGTATATATATGCATATAAATATATACATGCATGAATATATATATATGCATATATGTATGAATATATGTATTCATATATATATACATATGTGTGTGTGCGCATGCGTATGTATAAGTACGTCAGTTATGATCTTTCTTTATTGTAATGTATATATTTTTTTCTTCCCTTTCTAATCCGAAAAACGCCTTCAGCTAATTCCATGATTTATTGTAATGTCTTTGCACCTAATTTATAATTATTCCTTGTCAAACACCTTCCGATGCTTACCATTTTTCAGATATATCGGATCACTTGCTTCCAGGTGGCATTTTACCATTCCTCATCAATAGGAACACGGTCTGTGATTAGTGCAAATCAGAGCAGATATTTAGAACCGAGGGAGATCGTCTCTTCATTAGCTTGCGTCACGTGCGTTCTTTTGTTTTCTCCAAATCGCCATTGTCTTTGTTAGAGTGTATAGTATGTTATAGGGATGTGTAGAGTATATGAGTGTACATACAATGTACGAAGAGGATGTGGGTGGTTTGTTTTATGTATGCATGTGTGTGTATATGTATATGCACGTATGTATACATATGTGTGCTTGCATGTGTATACATACACACCTACATATATACATACATATATATATATTTATATGTACATATAAATATATCAGTATATATGTATGTTTTCTATGTACGTACATACACAAGTACGTATGTAAATGCATACATAACATATATATATAGACAGACAGACAGATAGATAGATAGATAGATAGATAGATAGATAGATAGATAGATAGATAGATAGATAGATAGATAGATAGATAGATAGATAGATTACAATACGTTTCTAAGTCTTGTGTGTATGTGAGACTGTATACGAGTATGCTTCATTATATATGTATGAAAGGCAATTTATATGCGTGTGTGTATATGTATGTACATATTGTATATGCACATATATTATACACTAGCTTATATTTCAAAACTGAATTTCATTTTTGTACGTGCAGCGGATTTTCACGTCAGTATATAGATTTTACGTTGTCCCCATATATACCTCAGACGTTTCGAAGGCTACTCCAATATAAAGCGGCGATAGGCTGAAATAACAGTGAAATCTCGATATCAGTCCTTCACCTTCACCTACAGAGCGATTCGTTTCGCCATGTTTTGATATAATTCAGTGTTTTTCTTAACATCTTATAACTTAGAGGAACTTTCCCGGAACCCATTTCCGCAGTTGGTAATAAGCGTTTAGACAAAACGCACACAGTAAGTGTGTAGCATCGGTAATGTTTGTATGTGTATGTGTGCGTGTGTGTGTGTGTCTGTGTCTGTGTCTGTGTCTGTGTGTCTGTGTGTCTGTGTCTCTGTCTGTGTGTATGTATTTATGTATGTATGCATTGAAAAAGATAGAAAATTAAAAAGATATATAGATAAATAAATACATAGATACATGGATCTCATGCATGTATATAATACGCACACAGATATATATATATATATATATATATATATATATATTCTTTCTGTTGAAGAGCGTAGCTCGAAACGTCAAAGACTTTCCGTATTCTCTAGCGTCATACTAATATATACTTTTGTTATTTACACCACCTGTCCTCGTCTGTTGTTATTTTTTGTATATTCTCCCATATATATATATATATATATATATATATATATATATATATATATATATACATATACATATATTTATTTAGATATATATATATATACATACATATACATATATATACATATATATATGCATATATATATATATATATATATATATATATATATATATATATATATATATATATATATATATATATGTATATCTACATATATATGCATATATATATACATATATATATATATATCCATACATACATGTGTGTGTGTGTGTGTGTGTGTGTGTGTGTGTGTGTGTGTTTGAGTGCGAGTGTGTTTGTGTAGACATGCTTAAACACGCAAACATACAAACTACAAAGACACATAGGTAGTAAGATCCTCGGGCTTCTTGCGTCAACACTTTTCAAATTTGTGCATCAACATATAATTTAAAGGAAGATATGCGAGGGCAGTTCTGAAATTAAAGCAAAGGTGGATGTAACACGTTTGTATGCCGGGTTAATTTAGAATAACTTCAATAGCTGTAAACCATTGCAATATTCTCAGTGCTTGTATAACGCACTGGAAAACGAACTTGTTCCTGGAAAGTAAATTCTTGGAGAAGTGCAAATATTAAAAGAAATATCATACAAGGCGTCTCTTTCTTTCCCGTTGTGGTTTATCATCACGCTCATTTCTAATTCATTGCCGCTTAGGAAAGTTAACACGGGTTAGAAGCTAGGGGGAAATGTATCTTCTGTAAATTGTGAATTCCTTGTGGATGACTTAAAGATATTTGTGTCGTATGTAAAAGAGTTTCATTCACTTTACAATGCAGAGTGTGTTTACAGTGATATTGCGATGGAGTTTGGTATATCAGTACATATTGTATGCGATTTTAGCTACGAAGAGAAGGGAAAGAATCGGTTTTAATGGAATAAACTTATCGAAAGAACGGATTTCAGAACCAGAAGACAATGGATACAAATATCTCGAAATACTGGAACTCGATGATATTACGTATAAGGAAAGGAAAGAAAACATTGACAATGTGTGGTAAGAAGTTTGCTTCCCTACCACATGGTAGGAAATGTCTTCTGCTATATCCTCGGGATGACCAAAGCCTTGTGAGTGAATTTGGTAGAGGAAACTCAGAGAAGCCAATCGTATATATGTATGTATGTGTGTGTGTATTCGTGTCTGTGTTTGTCCCCTACCACCACTTGACAACCGGTGTTGGTGTGCTTACCTCCCCGTAACTAGCGCTTCGGCAAAAGACACCGATAGAATAAGTACTATGCAAAAAAAAAAACAAGTACTGGGATCGATTCATTCGACTAAAAATTCTTGATGGTGGTGCCCCAGCATGGCCGCATTTTAATGAATGAAACAAATCAAAACAACAAACAAAAGGTAATATATTTAAAGAGATAAAAACTTGCATTAAAGTCCCACGTTAATTCAAGGAATCTGATAAATATGACGAAAACTTGAGAATTGGGTGGAAAATAAAATGGGTGCATTAGACAGAAAAGCCAAAAAAAAAAACCGTTATGAAATAGCAGTCAA
The DNA here is from genome assembly GCF_046866305.1 of Octopus bimaculoides. Classification (NCBI taxonomy): domain Eukaryota; kingdom Metazoa; phylum Mollusca; class Cephalopoda; order Octopoda; family Octopodidae; genus Octopus; species Octopus bimaculoides. The sequence goes on from NC_142952.1 coordinate 5,301,214, forward strand.
AACCGGACTCTAAAACCATATCATGTGTTGAATATATGTGCTGTATTGAATATGTGATGTGGTTTTAGAGTCGGGTTTTGACTGCTATTTCTAGCATGGTGGTATCCCTTAGATACTCTTATATATAATTTCAATAATTATAGCCTAAAGTTTTTTTCTTCCCATGCTGCCAATTGATTTGATCGTTATTTAAATAAAGATTTTATACTTTTATATATATATATGTACCAACATTTACACGTATATACACTTAAAAACATACACATACATGCTAATGCACACACATAACATATATATGTTTACGTATATATATGCGTGTATGTACGTGTGTGTGTGTGTATGTTACATATGAACGATACGATTTATTCCTTGACTTATGAATTTTTATTAATCTATCCGTACTTTATATTTATATATATATAAACCATATCTAGTTTATTAGATCACATTTTGTATTTCATTATATCATACATGCACAAACAGACACACACGGAGATAAATAAACAGGCAAACAGACAGACAAATAGCTAGCTAGCTAGCTTGATAGGTTGATAGATAGATAGATAGATAGATAGATAGATAGATAGATAGATAGATAGATAGATAGATAGATAGATGGCTGGATGGATAGATAGAGATATATAATTATTACACATATGCTTTCCATATATATTAAAATATATTAAATATATATGTATATGTGTGTATATATCATAATATAATATAGATCAAAAGTAGGTGAAATTTCCTTACATCAGATATATTATATCATATATATAGGCATTTGCATATTTATTAATGTATATCTATGTGAAATATTTATATATGATCGCCGTTCACTCGGGCACAATAAAATCGTCTAACACCGACAATTAAATGAATCATGGTTTCGCCATTGGTTCTGTACCAACATTTACACATACATCCACTTAGAAACGTACACACACATGCTAATACACACGTAAATATCGTACGGACGTTTTTCTAATTTTCCATGTACACTATACCAAACACAAATACACACACAGAGAGAAACAGATACATAAATAAATAAATAAATAAATATATATATATATATATATATATATATATATATATATATATATATTTACACACATTATATATATGTAATACATGCGCAATATTCATATCGTATATATACTTATGTTTGCATGCGTGTGTCTGTTTGTGTGTGTATGTGTGTATCTTAAAATGAAGTAGTTTTGCTGAAGTATTTTGTGATATTACATTAATGAGACTTATGCGAGGCCGGAACAATGCGAGAAGATATAAAGTAAACTACATGAAGTCAACCTATATTTCTATATTTCGGGGCTATGACCCCTTCTTCAGGACATGCCGCAAAGCGAGGGAGTAAGTAAAAGCTGTTGGTTATATATATATATATATATATATATATATATATATATATATATATATATATATGTGTGTGTGTGTGTGTGTGTGTGTGTGTGTGTGTGTGTGTGTGTGTGTGTGTGTGTGTGTGTATGTATGTATATGATGTATTGTCTACGTTTTCTATATGCTAGCACGCATTGCGAAATGTCTATCGGTATTTCGTCCGTGTTTACGTTCTGAGTTCAAATCCCGCCGAGGTCGACTTTGCCTTTCATCCTTCCGGGGTTGATGAAAATAGTACCAGTCATGCACTGGGGTAAATGTAATCAACTAGTTCCCTTCTCCAAAAATTTTCATGGCCTTCTGCCTAGAGTACAAGTGATATTATTATTATTATTATTAATATTATTATTATTATTATTATTACCATGTCGTTATACATATATTTAATTATATTTCTCATCTCATACTAAATTTGAACAATTTAATTATACAAATCTGCTGTATAATTTTTTTTTTAAATGACTATTTACTCCCCCTTTCATCAACTCGTCTTCCGGTTCAACTGAACTATAGAAATGAGTCACGATAAGCCTACACCGTAACTGGCCTTGCGAAATTAATTTGATACAGATTTCAATTAATTTAGTATCTTTCGTTTAATTTCAATGTAATTTCAGTGAACTTATCATATTCCTCAAGAATTATTAATCTGGAGACTTACCACGGTAAGCAATCATTAAAACCGGTCTTTTCAATGAATTTGGTGGAAGATTTCAATTAATTTAGTCCGGATATGAATTAACTTAGTATCTTAGCATTAATTTAATTTTAAATCCAATCAACTTCGTATATTTCTCAAGAATTACAAATCTGTATATATATATATATTTTTGTAACTGATGTAAATTTTTTTTTTATATTTCAATTTAAACTAGTTTTCGTTGTCTAAAGTAACGCGGACTAAGATATCTTTTTTAAAACATCTCTAAAAATTTATTTAAATTAATTATCATAATCTAAAATTTCTTGTAAATGTTTGTAATCTTTCTCATACAGTCAAAGTGTCTTGTTTATTTAACGGCTTTTGATTTAGGTACAGGGTCTGTACTTCTAGTGAAGGCGCGTGGTTTAGTGTCAAGGGTATCGGTCTCATGAACGTAAGATTGTGGTTTCAATTCCTGGTCCGGGCGATGAGTTGTTTTCTTGAGCAAAACACTTCATTTCACGTTGCTCCAGTCCACTCAGCAAGCAAAAGTGAAAAGTCCTACGATGGACTGGCGTTCCATCCAGTACGAATGAATGTACAGTTGTGACCAAAAGTTTGGAACATAGGCCTCAAAATTAGAAATTCTATTATAAAATGCCCAAAGTTATATTCAGTTTGCAATATATTATTACATGGGCAAAAGTTTAGAAAGTAGATCTGAAAATTAGCTCTAATGCTGTAGCTAACGCACATAATTGTATACATGTATACTGACAGGGACTGTAATATATGTATATATATATGTATATATATGTGTGTGTGTGTGTGTGTGTGTGTGTGTCTATAAAATATTTATACATATATACATATA
>NC_142952.1:5329152-5331652 GCF_046866305.1 Octopus bimaculoides
GTATATATATATATGTATATATATATATGTATATACATATATGTATATATATATATATATATATATATATATATATATATATATATATATATATATATATATATATACATAGACATATATATACATAGACATATATGCATGTGTGTATATATATATGTGTGTGTGTGTGTGTGTGTGTGTGTGTGTGTGAAGATATTTATCTCGTAGGATGAAGATACCGAAATTTTAACTTATATATAAAATCATATATGATGCGTGCTGCGTTTATAGTAATTCACAAATCCATTAATGGGATAGCGAAATGTACCTATTATAACACTGTAACGTATTATGTAACCCGATGAGGTTTCTTGTGCACTGTGGGGTACATTCGATTCCATTATATCGTTGTCCACCCACTAGAAAGCAGTGCAGATGTAAGCCGAAACGATCGTCGTGCTACATAAAACATACAGTACACTCTGTCTTCCCTATCAATAATTACACACACACGCACATACACACGCGCGCGCGCGCACACACACACACACACACACACACACACACATACATACATATATATATATATATATTTACATATATATATACGCGACGAGCTTCTTTCAGTTTCCGTCTACGAAATCCACTCACAAGGCTTTGGTCGGCCCGAGGCTATTGCAGAAGACACTTGCCCAAGGTGCCACGCAGTGGGACTGAACTCGGAACCATGTGGTTCGTAAGCAAGCTACCTGCCACACAGCCACCCCTACGCCTATAATATATTATTATTATTATTATTATTATTATTATTATTATTATTATTATTATTATTATTCAGATCACTGTCTGGAATCGAACTCGGAATCTTGGGGCTAGTAGCCCGCGCTCTTAACCACTACGCCTGTGGGCATGTCGAACTGTAAAACAATATCTGTCAGAGCAACAACCATCCTCAAAAGACAGATACAACAGTTGCAAAAGACCGCTTTACAACTGGGCCACGCGTGTCTGTGGTGTGCTCAACCACTTGCACGTTAATTTCACGAGGCTGGCTGTTCCGTTGATCGAATCAACTGGAAGACTCGTCGTGGAAACCGACGAAGTACCAGTTATTCAGGTTTTCACCAATATTGATGGCTAAAACACTTAGATATTGGGAAGTGCAGAGTGGCGTGTGCCATTCGGTGCACTTTATGCATTGAGTCACTATCTGCATATGTCTTGAAGGTAATAAAAATTCATTAACCCTGGGTTTACTGTTTAGGATGGCAGAGGTAAGAATTGGTCGGGGGGGGGTCGCTGTGTAGGGATGGCTGTCAAACTCCCAGCGGATACGATGCGTAAGTATGGGTACGTGCGCGTGTGAGTAAGCGCGTCGGTGCGTGGGTGTAGGGGAGTGGGTATGTGTGAGCCGCAGATAGGGAGTCTGAGCATGGGATGTGGTGGGGATGTCGGACTGGAAGGGGGGAAATGGGGCGGGGTGGGGTATGCGGAGAAAGGGGGTGACTCCTCACCCCCCCCCCTGCGGCTAGTGCGTAATATTGTGCGACAATAGATTGGAAGGGAGGTTCAGAGTGAGTAGTAGTAGTAGTAGTAGTAGTAGTAGTAGTAACAGCAGCAGCAGCAGCAGTAGTAGTAGTAGTAGTAGTAGTAGTAGTAGTAGCAGTAGTAGTAGTAGTAGTAGTAGTAGTAGTAGCAGTAGTAGTAGTAGTAGTAGTAGTAGTAGTAGCAGTAGTAGTAGTAGTAGTAGTAGTAGTAGTAGTAGTAGTAGTAGTAGTAGTAGTAGTAGTAGCAGTAGTAGTAGTAGTAGTAGTAGTAGTAGTAGTAGTAGCAGTAGTAGTAGTAGTAGTAGTAGTAGTAGTAGTAGCAGTAGTAGTAGTAGTAGTAGTAGTAGTAGTAGTAGTAGTTGTTCCTCAGAAGTAACATTAATAGACTCAAAAGTACTCGATGAACCCAGTTCCGTTTCGCTATTATTTTTTTTTTTTTCCTAAAATTTCTCCGATGTTTTCGGTTATAAATGTTTAACGGATTTCGTTGTTGTTGCTGTTGCTGTTATTGACGACGATGATGATGATGATGATGATGACGACGATGAGATTGTAGCTATTATTGGTGTCATTGTTGTTGATGTTAGTGTTGTTCAATTTTTGTTCTTTATTTTCCCGTTTTATTTTATTCTCGTTTCGTGATATTTCTTTTTTTCCTTTAGAAATTAACTTTTTTTTTAAATTTCAACATTTTATCCCATTACCACTAGCACCACCACCACCACCACCGCCGCCGCCGCCGCCGCCACCACCACTACCACCACCAATATCTCCATCAACAGCGACAACAACACCACTACAATCATACAACTACCAACGAATCCACCACCACCACCACCACCACCACCACCATGATAAGATATTGTTAAGGACCGTATTATGCACACACGCACACACACACACACATATATACACATACACACACATTCGCAAAAACACACACAAGCACATGTAAACATCCATCCATCCATCCA
>NC_142952.1:5336652-5341652 GCF_046866305.1 Octopus bimaculoides
TTTTATGTACGTATTGGTTAATTTTAAATAATTTAGTATTTTTTTTTTTTTTTACTATTGCAAAATAATAATAATAATTACTGAATTTGTGTTTTAAGCTTAAAAAAGGCTTTTACTTTACCATGTCTTATTGCAAACCGCATTCATAAATAAAGAGTCCACGGTGTACGGTAAACATCGCCAAATTATTCGTAAATTTAGATTACTTTTCGTTTTTTTACTGTACTGTATTAAAAAAAATTGAGTTATTTGTTTGTAAGCTCAAAATAGGTTTTTATTAACCATGTATTATTGAAAATGCATTCATAAATAAAGTACAGAACTGGGAATGGTTATTATCGGTTTAGCCTAGAGACAAGTAAATTCGGCCAAGATTAGCCTAGAGACAAGATAATTCGACTTAAGTCGTGTCTTCTGCAACCAATTAACAACGTAGGGTGACATATGTCTGCATATGTATGTGTATGTGTGTGTGTTTCTATGTGTACTTGTGTGTGTGTGTATATATATATATATATATATATATATATATATATATATATATATAGAGAGAGAGAGAGAGAGAAGGGGAGAGAGAGAGAGAGAAAAAAAAAGAGACACAGAAGACAAACAGATAGACTAACAGAAACAAACAGACACACACACACACACACACAGATATTTATATAGAGAGAAAAAGATAGATAGATAGATAGATAGATAGATAGATAGATAGATAGATAGATAGATAGATAGATAAACAGACAGGCAGGCAGGCAGGCTGGCAGACAGACAGACAGATAGACAGATAGACAGATAGATTGATAGATAGATAGATAGATAGATAGATAGATGGATAGAAGATGAAGAAAGTAACCCATTCAGCGCGCATAGAAATGGCTGTTTGATGTTAGTAACGATGGGCGAATCACTTGGTCATGTATTCTACTGTTTTTTTTAAATATGTCTATGTTTCTTGTCCGCAGGAAACAGGTTAGGAAAACTCCCTTGCTGATGACGCCTATTGAGGTAGAAACACGAGTCCGTGGCTGTCCTTTTATCTCCAGACAACTAGCTTTGTTCTTTTCCTTAATGACATATCACCTTTGGAGAAAGACCGAGATGATGTTCTTTTCAAACGCAGCTGGTCTTAATTACCATTTCGTAATTATAACACATCATCTATTTCTAGCAATTCTCGGAACCATGTAGACGTCTGTTTCATTGTTCATTGTCTCACGCACGCACACACACATACACACACACGTACATTCGTACATATGTAGGACAGAAAGATGATTTTGGAGTAGATTTAGCTGCTATTTCTACCAAGTTTATTTACCATGTAGAAGTCTACAACTTAGTTCATATATCTACACATAAGGCAAGATGTATCATTTGAGGGAGATTTAGCTGTTATTTCTAGCATGTTGAGGCCCACCTTTTTAGTTCATACTACGTACACAATGCAATAGGATGTGATTTGAGGCAACATATGGTTGCTATTTTTAGCAGGGTGAACAACTACATACAGGAATATTGTATTAGTGTTCTTAGGGTTTAAATTAAGTGGGTGAAGAGAAGTCACGATGGGATGAAACAGAAGGTGTTTCTGACCGCTTTTAGCGCCATCTGGTGACAAAAGTACTGATTACGTCACAGCAAAAGATCTTACTAACGTGAGCGCGGGCGCACACAAACTCGCACGCAAACACACACACACGCACGCACGCACACACACGAACGAACACACGTACACAAACGCACACATAGGCAAATACATGTACACGTCTACACATAGCAATTAATATAGATATACAGATGGATAGTCATAGAGATAGATAGAGAGAGAGAGAGAGAGAGAGAGAGAGAGAGAGAGAGAGAGAGAGAGAGGGGGGGCAGAGAGATTGATAGACAGACAGACAGATAGAGAGACAGAGATATGTAATTATTACACATATGCTTACCATATATATATTGAGAGACAGATGGATATGCCGGCGAGATGGCAGAAACGTTAGCACGCCGGGCGAAATGCTTATCGGAATTCCGTCAGTCGTTACGCTCTGAGTTCAAATTCCGCCGAGGTCGTCTTTGCCTTTCATCCTTTTCGGGGTCGATAAAATAAGTACCAGTTACGCAACTGAGGTCGATGTAATCGACTGACCCCCCCCCCCTCCCCAACGATTATCGTGCCTTGTGCCTAGAGTAAAAAAGATTAATAGACAGATGGATGAATGGACAGACAGACAGACACTCAGGCTGTCAGTCAAACAGAGAGATAACTAAAGGGATAGTGTGAGAAAGATAAACAGATAAGATGAGAGGGAGTGGTTAGAACGCACTGCAACCACCCCTCCCACCTCACCGCAATAGTTCACCAATGGTGATGATGATGATGTTAGGGAAATTGGTGGCGGTGGTGGCGCTGCTGGTTTTGGTGCTGGTGCTGGTGTTGTTGGTGGTAGGTATTAATGATTATAGAGACGAGCTGGCTGTTCCCAAGTTTAATGGTGGTGGTGGTGGTGGTGGAGTAGCGAAGTGCTGGCTGGAATGTAAGGTAGTGTTGGCAATGATGGTGGTTGCGCAGGTGGTGACACATTTCTGTGTTAGGTGAAAATGTAAAGGTGACCTTATTATTATTATTATTATTATTATTATTATTATTAGTGTGAGGCGATGGAGAGCGTGACAAAGAAGAGGAAGTGACGTAGAAAGGAGGAGATTTCCACGACGGCCTAGGTGTGGGGGGGAGTAGTGGTGGGGGGGGGCAAGGTGAAGCAATGAAATATAAAGGTAAGCAGACGTCGTTTGCCTTTGATTTTGGATGGCGGGAAAAATGTGGGAGAGAGAAAGACAGAGACTATAAGAGAGAGAGAGAGAGAGAGAGAGAGAGAGAGAGAGAGAGAGAGAGAGAGTAACAAAAAGAAAGGATTCTGTGACAGATTACAAAGAGTCGAAGGAAAAGAACAGAGAGAAATTACCCCAGACGAAGGGAGACAGAAAGTTGGATACGATATTTTCTATCTGCCTACCTGAATATCTATTTGTCGGTCAATATATGTATACTAGCATACCCGTGTTGGCAAAAATGGCGATAGTATTTTTTTTTTTCATTATTATTATTATTGATAGAAAATGACGCATCAACACAATGGGGAAAACCATTTATAAATATCAGTTATCTATCATAGTAAATATATGTACAAACACAGAACTAAAGCACTAGAAGAATCAGATACGATTGTAACGTCTCACTTGAAAAAAAATCACCCACATAAACTATATATATATGTATATATACATGTGTGTGTGTATGTATGTAAGTATGTATGTATGTATACACACATATGTACATATAAATACATATAAGCGTATATATATATATATTATTTGTTTCTTATTATTTGTTTTATATATATATCATGGAGGCGCAATGGACCAGTGGTTAGGGCAGCGGACACGCGGTCATAGGATCGCGATTTCGATTCCCAGACCGGGCATTGTGAGTGTTTATTGAACGAAAACACCTAAAGCTCCACGAGGCTCCGGCAGGGGATGGTGGCGAACCCTGCTGTACTCTTCCACCACAACTTTCTCTCACTCTTTCTTCCTATTTCTGTTGTACCTGTAATTCAAAGGGTCAGCCTTGTCACACTCTGTGCCACGCTGAATATCCCCAAGAACTACGTTAAGGGTACACGTGTCTGTGGGATGCTCAGCCATGTGCACGTTAATTTCACGAGCAGGCTGTTCCGTCTGATCGACTAAAAATTCCTCAAGGCGGTGCCCCAGCATGGCCACTGTTCATTAAAGTTACATATATATATATGGGGTGGGGAGGAATGTGTGTATATACTGGTGTATGTGTAAATATGTATATATATAAGTGTGTATGTATGTATATATATGGGTGGGTGTGTGTGTGTGTTTCAATGTCTGTGTACATGAGTATATACATAAGCGCGCAGTTGTTTGAATGTGTTTATAAATAAGCGTACGTGTGCATATATGTGTGCGTTTGTTTTTAATGTGTATGTGTGTATTTGTATCAGTGTAGAAGCATATATGTGCTTAGTTGCGCGCGCACGTGTGTGAGCGTTCGTGCGTGTGTGTGTGTGTGTGTGTATTCCGAGCCATTGTTTGACCAGCTGGACTATCCTGGACTGTTTCCAAGTCAACTGGCGTTGATTAATACTTCTATGGTCATCAGAAATTATACGATGCTTCTCTACACAATCGTCTATCCTAAGCTAAAAGCACCGTTGTTGTTGCTGCTGTTGTCGTGGTCGTCTTTGTTGTTGTTGTCGTCTCTGTCCACTACGCCACTTGGGTTTCAGTGTACCCGCTCCAAAGGGTGACCCTTTTCACCCTGTATAATTTATTGCATAATATAATATAGGCGAGGCGCAGGTATGGCTGTGTGGTTAAGAAGCACACTTTGCAACCACGCGGGTGTTTTGAGTTCAAAGGTCGACTTTGTTTTACATCCTTTCGGGGTCGATAAAATAAGTACCAGTGGAGTATTGGGGTTTGATGTAATCGACTTAGCTCTTACCCCTAAATTTCTGGCCTTGTTCCAGAATTAGAAAGCAATATATACGTACCAATTGCCATGAAAGTGCTTAATATGCAAGATTAGTCTATCCAATCATGTTGCACCGCTAAGCTTTGTGACTCTTTAAGAAATGTGTTCATGCGTGGTTAATATATCAGTTGCAATACTGAAGAAAGAGCAATAACTCTCGAAATATGCATGTACACCCATTACCCATTTTCTATCTTCGAATGCATTGTTTACATAGACATATTCGTATACGAAACGTCGTAACTTTCACTGCTGGCTCTAATTTCTATAGCAAATCTGTAGAGGTGACTTGAGAAGGTATGCAATAAACTACCTGAATTTTCGGACACAATTGGAGAAACAAGGATTCGTCTTGTTGGACATTGCTGTAAGTGAAATAAAGAAGATATTGCTGGTGGTACCCTATCTTGGACACCTCGTAATAATCGGTGGC
>NC_142952.1:5346652-5366652 GCF_046866305.1 Octopus bimaculoides
TGTCACAAATACGTGTGTGTGTGTGTGTGTATATACCCACACATACGTATATACATGCTCATTCATTCTTATTGTTCTTCACTGTCACTACAGCCTGTTTAAATTATCTTTATTATTATTAAGCTGTTTTCTTTTTATGTTTTTTATCCTTTCCACCTGTCCTTGCAGTTAACCAAAAACAACAAAATTCTTTTAAAAAAAAAAAAACCACACGTATTCGCGCAACTCTTACTTTCTCTCTCTCTCTCTCTCAGTCTTTGACTTTCACTCTCTCTCTCTCACACACACCCTCTCTATCCTCCTTCCTTTCTCTCACATAGTTTTTCTCTCTCTCTCTGTCTTATCTCATCCTCTCCACATAGTTTGTCTCTCTTTCAACATACAAACTATAACTCTCTCTTTACACCTTGTCTCTATCTTCTACTTCCTCCCTCTAATACCCATTCTCTCTCTCTCTCTCTCATGCACAACCTATGTATCTATCTGTCTCTTGCTATCAATACCTCTCTAACATAGTTTATCTCTCTCTATATATATGTATATATATTTCTTTCACTTTCTCCTCTCTTTAACATAATTTTTATCTCTCTTTCTAATACAGTCTGTCTGTCTCTCATCACAAACACAGCCTCTCTGTCTCTCTTGCTCTCTCTCACCTCTCTAACACAGCCTGTATATCTCTCTTTCTTTCTCTTACTCACTCTCACATTATTTCTCTTTCTCCCTTTTTTTTTTACACTTTCTAACACTATTATCTCTCTCTCTCTCACTATCTCTGTCCATCTCTTACTATCTTTTCGTCAGTTTCTATCACTCTCCTCTCACACGTTCTATCTCTCTCTCTCTCTGTCCCTATGACACAATCTTGTCGCTCTCTCTCTCCGCCCCCCTCTCAATCTGTCTGTCTCTGTCTCTCAGTTTAATCTCTTCGTTATACAGATTATCTCTCTCTCTCTCTAACACTATAACGTAGGTTAACCAGAATAATCGTTCAAATAATTTAATTAATGCCTGGATATATAAATATACACTTACATACGTGCACGTGTATTATATATATAGGTATATATAAACATACACACGTATATGTATATATATATATAAACATACGCGAACACATTCCTGCTTATATAAATACCAATGGAAAAGGGAGAATTGTGTGTGTTTACGTGTGTATATATGCATGAGTATATTTGTTTCTATATGTGTGTACATATATGATTTTATGTGTATATGTGTGTGTGTGTGTGTATGCATACCCCCCTCCTCATCGTGTTCAGTGTATACAAGGTGTATTAGCGACACGAGGAAAATAGATTCTGTTGATATCAAAGTGAACTTCATTTTCTAACATAATTATATTCATAGTGCGTGTGTCTATGTGTATCATAATAATAATATAAATAATATATACATGCATATATGGGTACAGGACGTGAACATAAAAAAACGTGAACATAAAAAAACAAAAGCATGGCAAACGAAATATATATATATATGTATATATATACATGCATGCACACACATTTATATGACTACCGTACTTTTATGATTTCGATATGCGTGTATAATTCACGGTAAAAGTGTTATATACTGGTATGTATTAAGTCAAGGTATAAAACCGTTCAACATACACATATATATACACATATATATTGTCTATAAGTTTATGGTGTCTGCGTTGCTTATTAGTATATAAATATCTTGTGTGTATTTATATATATATATATATATATATATATATGATATATACACACATACTTTTATCCTGTAAAACTTGATACACACATACAACACACCTATCTATATGTATATCTATCTGTTTGTCTATCTACTTAACGATTTATCTATCTATCTATCTATCTATCTACCTATATACTTATCTACCTACATATCTATCTATCTATCTATCTACATGTGTGTATATATTTGTGTGTAAACACTAAAACGCTTATGTATTTATATATAGTTGTGTGTGTCAGTGAGAGAGAGAGATAAATAAATAAAGGGTTTGCCGCGCGTGTTTCGTCTTGTGAACATAGAAAAGAGCACCTGTAAAGCAATTATATAGTTCAACACACGCTAACGCACATACATAGTCTCTCACTAACACACACACACACACACAACTGTGGCTTCTCTTTTTAGGGTTTTTCTTTTATCAATAAAGCATCGAAAAGTCTTTCGCTACTTTATTCACAGATGCATTCATGTATTTGTGTGTAACGTGTGTGTGTGTATGTGTGTGTTTGAGCGTCAGTGAATGTGTGTGTATATGTCCACATACACACACACGTGCCTTCGTTTTGCACACATACTTCCACCTGCTTCAATCGTGTCTTCTCTCGCCTGTTTCATTCTTTTAGTTCTATGTACTGTGTGTGTGTATATATGTTTATGCATGTGTGTATGTACATATATGTGTGTGTGTGTGTGTGAGTGTGTATCAGTCAATAAATTAAGTACCGGTTGCGTACTGAGGTCGATCTAATCGATTGACCCGCCTCCCTCAAAATTCCGGGCCTTGTGAATATAAATATTGATATGTATGTATACATATGTGTGTATATAATGTTTATGCATGTGTATGTATGTATATATATGTGTGTGTGCGTGTCAATATAAGTAAATGGTGATGTATATATATTGTATACATATGTGTGTATATATATATATATATATATATATATATATATATATCGCTATATATAGATATGTTACGAGGTAGAAACGCTTGCATAGATACATAATTGTCTCTTGGGACCTAAATATGTGTATATATATATATATATATATATATGCATATATATATATGTATATATATATATATATATATGCATTTATTAATATAAATACAATTGTACCTGCATGTATCTATGTATTTATACTTGTGTATATTATATTATATTATATGTGTATACTTTTCTTGAGTGTGTATTATACAAATATTATGAGTGTACATACGAATATATAAATGTTTGCGTATATATGAATATGGGTGTACGTATTTGTGTGTGTATATATGTACATATACATATGCATACAATACATATTCTATATATGTATGTATACAATATGTATTTTAAATATTTTGTATGTATACATATATGTATTGTGTGTGTACAAACTCAGACTTAGACACATATATATAATATAACACACACACACACACACACACACACACATATATACACGCGCGCGCACATATGTAATTAGCATCAATTTTGATTTGCATTCGAAATTGCACGTTCATTTATTTTTTTCTCTCTGCAAACACATGCATACAGACAGATACAGTTTCACACACATACACATACACTCATTCCTCACTTACGCATACACACAGACGTGTATGCAATTTCACACGCACATACATACACACGTGAACAACATTTCACACATTTTACACAGACACACACACATGCGCTTATATACACGCACACACGGGCTAACTCTCACACACATTATTTCTCTCTCTCTTTCACACACATACACACACAAGCACATATCTGTATAGCAGTCCACACAAACATAAATACACTCTTATGCTCTTACATAAACGTACACACGTGCTCTCTCTCTCTCTCTCTCTCTTCCTCTTTCTCTCTATCACACACACATATCTATGTAAACCAGTCCACATACACTTCTGCAAGTACATGCGCACACACATACTCTCTCTCTCTCTCTCGTACGCACACATACTCTCACTCACATACACACACATGCTCTCACTCACATACATACACATTTTCTCTCTCTCATGCACACACACATTCATACAAACACACACATTCATACACACACACACACATCTAATTACCAGTCCACACATACATAGAAACTTATGCACTTACACATACGTACACGTGCTCGCTCACACACACACACACAAACACACACACACACACACACACACATTCTCTCTCTCTCTCTCTCTCTCACACACATTCATACACACACACACATCTATTTACGAGTCCACACATACATAGAAACTTATGCACTTTCATATACGTACACGTGTTCGCTCACACACATACCCGCCATTTCTCCCAAACACACACACACACACACACAATCAAAGTTCAATTATTAATTTACTAAATTAATATTAATTGCAACAACAGCAACTCGAAACTCAAATTATAATCTATTCAACATTATTACCAACTGTAGTATTGGTAGCTGCAGCTGTGGTAGTGGTGGTAGTTGTAGTGTCGGTGCGGGTTGTATAATGATTATGGTGGTGGTAGTGGTTGTGGTGGTGATGACGATGGTGGTCATTGTTGTGGTGGTTGTAGTTTTGGTAATGGTTGTGTTGATGAGTGTGATAGTGGTAGTATTGGTGTTGGTGGTAGTGGTAATGGTGATGGCTGTTGTTGTGGTAGTGATGATGATTATGGTTGTGATGATTGTTATGGTGGTGCCGTTGATGGCGGTGATAGCTGTGATGGTTGTAGTGTTGGTAGTGGTTGTGGTGGTGGTTGTAGTAATGGTCGTGAAAGTAATTAAACAAAATGCTTGTTGAGCATAAAATCATTTCGGGTTACCCGCCCACACTGAAAAACTCATTCGTTAAGGCCGGGTCAGAGTGCCCCACAACTCTACTCCTCATCATACATTGTCTGTACACGTTTTATAGGCGTGACAGTGTGGTATGAAGCTTGCTTCCCAACCACATGGTTCTGGGTTCAGTCCCACTGTATGGCACCTTGGGCAAGTGTCTTCTACTATAGCCTCGGGCCAACCAAAGCCTTGTGAGTGAATTTGGTAGACGGAAACTGAAAGAAGCCTGTCGTATACATATGTATATATCTGTGTGTGTGTGTGTGTCTTTGTGTTTCCCCACCACCACCACCACCACCACTTGACAACCGGTGTTGGTATGTTTGCGTCCCCGTAACCTAACGGTCCAGCAAAAGTGACGCGGCATTACAAAAAAAAAAAAAAAAAATTCTGAAGGGGGTCGATTTGTTCGACTGAAACCTTTCAAGGCGGTGCTCCAGCATGGCCGCAGTCAAATGACTGAAACATGTAAAAGAGTAATGTAAATAATGTTCTTAATTTGTTTTCCACACATTCTCTTGTGTGACGTTGAACCATGTTGCAGAAAGAAACTAAACTGTTTCTTGCAATGTATACACCCGAAACAAAATTTTATCCTGGACCTTAGAAATATTACTGCGGATTCCCTATTTGCTATTTTGCTTGCTTGGCCCTCCAAAAATCTTATATCTTTTCTAGTAAAGGCACGAGGCTTGAAATGTTAGAGGAAACGGGGTGGGGTGGGGGTAGGGCTAATCGATTACCTCGACCCCAGTGTCTCACCGGTACTTAATTTGTCGACCTCGTCGGAATTTGAACTCAGAACGTAGCGACGGGCGAAATACCGCTAAGCATTTCGTCCTGCATGCTAACGATTCTGCCAGCTCGCTGCCAAAAATCTTATATGGACCCTCAGGCAGCTCTGTCACGTGACTTTCAGAGGCCCCCCCCCTGCAACTTTTTGCTTCGAGGCCCCAGCCCTTCAATCAAAATTCATAATCTATGCACCATTTATTCATAGCTATATTTTTACTTTATTCCATCTGAAGTTCAATATTTCACGTTATCTTAAAGAACATCTTTAAAAGTACAACAAGTTAAATTTGTTTAGGTCTATTACAAATTTCAATAAGTAAAACTTCCAGATATGAATAAAAGAGATCTTTTATAATCCAGGCAACTTTCAAAGACAAAAACGGCGCACTTTTCGCTTTGCAAAATCATTGATCAGTTCAGAATAATCAAACTGAGAGCTAAGTTCGTGTTCAATGGATATCACAGACAATCTACAAAGACTGGTACACGTTCGTAGTACAATGTAATATTTTTATAAGAACTTTTGCAGGTACAATGTATTACCATTTTGTTTCTTCAAATTTTCAGTTAGCATAGATCAGGGGTTCCCAACTGGTGGTTCTCGGTCCCCTGGGGAGGATGGTCGCGAACCCTTAGCGGGGGTCGCGTAGCCTTGCTAGAAGTAGCTTGGGATAATATTAATTTCAACTCATCAATTACATTTTTTTAATGATCTGCTGATAGCAGGGGATCGCGTGGGTTTCACGCTTTTGGGTAAGGGGTCGCGATTGCAAAAACTTTGGGAACCGCTGACGTTGATAGTTTAATTCTTGTTCAGCATCTCAACCAAAGTAAATAGATGACTCATCTACGTACTTTGATATTAACATGGGGCCTCCTGAACTGCGGAGACAGCCTGTGACCGCAGGGGCTACAGGGCCTTAGCAACAGCCCTACCCACAGGAATCATATGGAGCCCGGTTGAGAACCTTTGTCTGGACAGAACTATTTCTCTCGTAAGTTATTTCTAACATCATCCTGAGATGCATTTGAGAAGCATCATTTGTGATGTTTGCAGAGATCATCAGACACCCTCATTCGGGGTTGATGAAGCCCCCACTCCCAGCTTGTTGTACCCAGTTACCGTTACCCCTGTTAGCAATTGCTCTTTAAGGGCACATATCTTTAGCGTTACTCACGAGCTTATCTCCTAACCCGTATGTCTTACTTTACAAAGCCTGACAGCAGCGAGCCAAAGGCCAATGTTGCTTTTCTTCTACCTGTTATCCTGGGACAAGCTTATGAGGGTATGTATGGTGCATAATAAGTCTGGTACTTATATCGGTTCTTTTGCCGAACCGTTAAGTTACGAGAACGTAAACACACCAGTACCGGTTTTCAAGCGGTGTTGGGGGTGGGGAGACACAGAGATCACACACACACACACACACACACACACACACACACACACACACACACACACACACACACATAAATAAATATTCGACGGGCTTCTTTCTGTTTCCGTCTACCAAATCCACTTGCAAGTCTTTGGTTGGTCCGAGGCTATAACAGAAGACACTTTCCCAAGGTGCCACGCAGTGTGACTGAACCAGGAACCATGTGGTTAGGAAACAAGCTTGTTACCACGCTTGCGCCTACCCGAAAATGCTTTTGACTTTCGAAACATGTGTATTGCTACAAGAGGCAGGCTTGCTGGCGTTTCCTTACTTCGCCATCACAGAATTATATTTCTCTTCTTTTCCTTTTCGTGCTTTTCTGGGCATTATTTCGCTGCTTCAACATTATTGCGAATCAAATCGAACTAAATAAAGTTCAAAATGTCAATAAAATCGTATTGGATTGGGTTGAGTTGGGTTGGGAGGTGGTTGGCGGTGGGAAGAAAATAAAATGAAATGAAATATTTTTGCCTTGCGAAATAGCTTTAGATGACACAAAAACATGGAGAAATTACATCCAATTTCTTGAACATCCTTGGAAAATGTTGTTAGCCAAAAGCTAACGGCAACTACGAAATAACAGGATTGTTCAAGCCTACATCCAATAATGCTAATACTACCACTACTACTAATAATAATCCTTTCTACTAAAGGTACAAGGCCTGGGATTTGGGGGGACGGGGCAAGTCGATTAGGTCGATCCCAGTACGTAACTGGTATTTTATTTATTGACCCCGAAGGATGAAAGGCAAAGACGACCTCGGCAGAATTTGAACTCAGAATGTAACGACAAACGGCATATCGCCTGTCGTGCTAATGATTCTGCCAGCTAGCCACCTAAATAATAATAATAATAATAATAATAATAATAATAATAGCAGCAGCCCTGATGTAGTAGCTGGTATTGGCTCTCATGGCTTCTGATCTTAACTGACTGGAAGTCTCATCATGTACATTGTTTTGTCTTGGTATAAAAGATGGGCTACAGCAAATATTCTGCTCAATACCACAGATTTGCTTGTCAGTTGTTTGACCTTAGCCAGTTGTTCATATCCCTTGGCGGCTGACGATATATGCATCCCTGATCACGAGCAAAGTAGTAGGGTGCATCATAGCCGTATGAGAGGAATTCTTAGGGGTTTGGATAATTCACCTTTGGAAACATGGATGTTTTGTTCATCATCCTTAACCCTTATTCAGGACCTTTTGAGCGGATGGGCTACTCGATTTGACGAAAATTCTAACTGGGCCCCACCTGCAAGGTCATGCGCTGTTTATCTTGATACGACATCACCATGTCACGCACGTATGGTTGAGATGCATGTGCGAGGTGTACCGTTATCAGACAGGTAGTCATGATGAATATACTGGACTTCGTATATTTTACCCCAGTGTCACTTTGATGGCAAGCGCTGCTCTCACTCAATGATAATAATAATTATTATTATAGCATTCATACATTCATCAGTAATAAACGTTGTCATAGGAATTTGCAAATTTCTGGGAATAGGTAAAAATGTGAGATATGTTGTTTTTGTCGTTGTCAACAAGATTGTCATAAGATTCTTTTTTTTTTTAACTACTGTAAAAAATGTTTGTTCTAGTTTGAAATTTTTGGAAACTTTCCTGCTTGGTGAAGACATTTTGTTTACGAACGAAGAAAAAATATAAATATATATTTTTTTGTTTTTGCGTTTTTTCGCTAATTAAAATCTTTCCCCCAAACGAAGAATAAAAATGATGCAAACAATTAATTACCTTTCTTGCTAGAAAGTTAATGATCTTTCTCTGTTTTATACTTACCTCCAGCTCCTACCTCTCAACGGCTACCTCATCTCCCTCTTAATGTCTTCTATATGCTTAAATTCACTTCTTTATCACTTCCACCCGCCATTCTAACTCTAATTCACTCCGACTTTCGCTATTATAGCAATTATAATTTTAAAGAAACAAATTAAATATTGTTCACGTATAAAAAGTGGACAAATAATTACTTTCACATTTTATTATTCAATAACTTTAAATTTTTCAAAAGTTGTTAAATGTTTTAAAGATTTTATAAATTTTGATTTTTCTATAAATATTTAAAAGTTCTTTTCTTTTCTTTTCACTACTGTTTTCGTTTCTCTTTCATATTTCACGATATGCTTTGATCTTTCTTTAAAAGTTATGAAAGGACACAGTTGACAATCTTATTCAAAAAGTCGAGATTATAATACACACACACACACACACACACACACACACACACACACACACACACACACACACACACATACGCATTCATGTTTGTTTTTATGTCAAGATATATACAAAATCTATTTAATATTAAAACTGAAGGATTACAGAATACTTTCTAGCGGATTCCTATATGTATTAAGCTTTTACACAGAAAAGATTAGCAGATACTTCGCTGTTTCATCTTGCTCGCCAAGACGTGCAGTCTGACGAAGGCAAACTACCTGAAACTTTACAACTGGTCCTGGTTCATTTTGGACATTACTTTGACTATGGCAGCTTTCAAAGAATCTTTGGTGTTACAGGCGTGTTCATTGACCTCTCTCTCTCTCTCAACAACGCTCCACATGTAATAGTCCAATGGATTGAGACCTGGGGAATTAAGAGGCCAACTGTTAGGGTTTATGTGATCATGACAATTTTCATCCATCCATTCCTGTGTTACTAGAGCCATGTGTGATAGTGCAGAGTCTTACTGAAACACATATGGCCTTCCATTGCATACGCTGTCTATCCAGAGCTTAACAATTATTTCCAGGACCTCAATGTAGGTAGCAGAATTAACTGTAAGACCTTGTGGAAAGAAGTAAGGAGGCATCACATGTCCTTCATTGCTGACAACCCCTAAAACCATGACAGCTGCAGGAAATTTTTTATGCATAACACTTGGAACTTCAGAAGGGTCTGCACATAACCATCTGTCATTTCTTCTGTTAACTTTCTGATCTTGGTCGAAGTTTTTCTCATTTGAGAAAAACCAAATCAAATCTTCTGCTGGATTTTTCAGTTTAACAGCCTTTTAGATCTGATGTAGGGATTTTCTTTTGCTTTTTCTGACAAATTAACCTTTCCTCATCATATAAGACTTGTATCTGATGTCTTCATGGACATCATTTCTGACTGTTTCTTCTGACACATGGAGATCTTTTGAAATTGACCTCATGGACTTTCTGGGATTGTAATCAATGGTCTGCTGAACTTGTTGGATAAATTCAGGTGTTCTGTTGATTTCAGAGGTTTAAAATGCATTTTATACTTTGATACTGGTGATATGTTTCCGTCTTCAGTCTTTAGCTCCTTTCAAACTTTATAGACGAAAGATCTGACAACTTTTAAAACTCGAGATATTTGTAAATCGCTATGCTCAGCCTTTATAACCACAATAACAACATGCTTCTTCATTTCTTGAGGAAGCTGAGAGTCTGACATTATTTTCTGAAACAAAGATTATACAAAGTTAGCAAAAAATGCAGCAATGACCGCCAAAAAAGAATGTCCTCAGAATACCTTACGCTCCCTGTACATACATACATACATACATAAATACATACATACATACATACATACATACATACATATATATATATATATATATATATATATATATATATATATACACATACACATATAGAAAAATAACGGGCTTCTTTCAGTTTCCATTTACGAAATTGACTCACAATGCTTTGGTCGGCCCGAAGCTAAAATGGAGGAAACTTGCCCAAAATGCTACGCAGTAGGACTGAATCCGGACCCATGTGGTTGGTAAGCTAGCTTCTTACCACACAACCATGCTCGCATCTATATAGAGATGATTCGTTTATCACTGGTTCAGTTTTCCCTGGATTTTTTTACTGCCCCCTCCTCTCTCCCGTGATAAATGAAGATAGATATATTATCATACCTTTCTTTTTTTTTTTTTTTTCAACGTTTCTCTGTAATTTTTTCACCTGTTTCCAAACATCAAGCACCATTTGAAAGGCTGACAATTTTCTTGCTCCGAAGAACTGCAGTCAGCTAGAGAACGGTGCTTGGCTGAGCAAGAAGGACTAACTGGTTCTATTGAAATGGTTCTCAGCTGCTGTTATGAGAGATGTGAAGAATTTGGGGAAGTTAATGGCGTCTTTCCTTTTTTTTTTTTTTTTTTTTTTTTGAAGAATTTGAAATCAGATAAGAATTACAAAAAAAAAAAAAAAAAGAGAAAAACAAATATCTTTTTATGTCGTGTCATTAAGTGTGTCGGATTGGAAACTTCGCGAATGCACCCGGCATGCACTAAAGCGAATCTGTATATTAGCTTCATGTATGTATGTGCGCGTATTACGTGTGTATATGTGTGTGTGTATATATGTGCGTGTGCATTTGTGTGTCTGACTGTCTATGTGTGTGTATTTTGGTCTGTCTATGTGTGTGAGTGTATATATA
This sequence comes from Octopus bimaculoides, assembly GCF_046866305.1. Lineage (NCBI taxonomy): Eukaryota > Metazoa > Mollusca > Cephalopoda > Octopoda > Octopodidae > Octopus > Octopus bimaculoides. The sequence continues at coordinate 5,357,896 of NC_142952.1, forward strand.
TTGGTCTGTCTACATGTGTGTGTGTATTGGTTTGTATATGCGTGCGTGTGTGTGTATTGGTCTGTATTTGTCTGTGTGTGTGTTCGTGTATCTGTGAATGTGTGTGCGTGTCCGTACATCGGTGTATGTATATATGTGTGAGTGTGTGTGTTTATATATATATATATATATCCAACTGTAAATTTATGTATCTATCAATGTGTATACATATCAGTGTGTATGTATGTGAGTGTATGAAACTTTAGTGTGTATATAACCAGATACACACACATACATATACACCTAAACATAAGTACACAATTACACATACACACATATCTATATAGAAATATCTGTGTGTGTGTGTGTGTGTGTGTGTGTGTGTGTGTGTGTGTGTGTGTGTGTGTGTGCTCTAAGCGTTAACTATAAAGTATTTATCACTAAACTCCAATCTAACGTGTCGCAGAGACATGAATAACGTGATAATGTTTATATTAATCGATAGTGTCCTTTTTTTTTTACTTATTTTTCTCTTATATTCTCGTGCAAAAAGAAAAATTCAGCGGGTTTTTTTTATAATCTCTGTATATGATATATATATATATATATATGTGTGTGTGTGTATATATATATATGTATATATGTGTGTGTATATGTGTGTGTGTATATGTATGTGTATATGTATATATGTGTGTGTATATATGTATATATATCTCTGTGTGTGTGTATATATATGTATGTGTATCAGTGTTTGAAGATATGAGTATGTATGTGTGTATGTATGTATATATATATATATGTATGTGTGTGTGTGTGTGTGTGTGTGTGTGTGCGCGCGCAAATATGTATACATGTGAATATATATACGTGTGTATGTATATTTGTACGTATGTATATATTTGTATGTGTGTGTATGTAAATGTATGTATGTATATGTGTGTATGTGTATATATATATAATGTGCACTTGTGTGTGTAAGTGTATATATATATATATATATATATATATATATATATATAGTTGAAATTTATAGAAAAACAAAAGACGAAGACGAGTGTATGAAAAACAAGCAGGTGTATTAGTTTGACGCTGAGTAAAGTGAAAAAGTCTTTAACGTTTCGAGCCTACGCTTGTGCACACCCGCTATGTGTGTATGAGATGAGTACATCTCTTTGTGATAAGAAAGAAACACACGTAATTCCGAGTGAAGATGACACTTAATTCAGTTAGCTCTCGAAATGTCTCGGTTTATTAGATTCATGTATCTTGGTTCCAGCCCACATCCGTACACATTGCAGACGTTCTACCATTGGACCTAAGCAATCCCGCGAATTTCTCTAATCATTTTAGAAACTTTATTCTTACCTGAGATGAATATTGTGGACCCAGTATTTACACGCTGTTATTTATAATTTTATGTGCTTCGAGATTCATTGCTCCCCACCCAAGATTATTTCACGTTCTCTCAAAAGTTTAAATATTCTTGTGACGTCAATAACATACAATTCTCGCTGGTAAGAGTGTGTGCGTGTGCATAGTTCTTCATATTACTCCACCTTCAGTATTCGAGTACTATTTTCCCTATCTTGTTTTGTATTTATGTGCTTACTCATGTCTGTGTGTGTGTGTGTGTGTGTGTGTGTGTGTGTGTGTGTGTGTGTATGTATATGTATATATATATATATATATATATATATATATATATATATATATATATATATATATATATATAGCAATAGTAACAATAATCCTTGGATGGAATTTATAAAGATTTAACGTATCGCTATGCGCGTTTCCACAAATCACATGTCTCTTAAGATCATAGATCATATTCCTAAGATGGTTACAGTGTAGTTCGTAGTATCCGTGGGTATAACGGAATGGCAGTTTTATTTGCATATTCAAAACGCTTCCCATAAACAAATTTAAAAGAAAGATATATGTGTATATATATGTATGTTTGTAATCTAGTTCAGTGGTTCACAACAGGGGTCCTTAAAAGACTTGGTGGGGTGGGGTCCACACAACAAAGGAATGAATTGGGGACCTACAATAGTATTTTAAGGGCCCCTGAAAAAATGTTGCTTTAGATGCATGTATTGGTTATGTATTGCAAGAAACAGCTGGGTTTCTTTCTCCAACATTTTACATCGTTCAACCTTCACAAGTTAATGTGTGACAAAACAAAATAGGAGTTTTGAAAGAAGTTTCTATAAAACTAGTTTTAAACATTGAATGGCTATGGTGAGGTCCACCAGAATAATATATTAATGAAAGTGGTCCTTAGATAAAAATAAAAAAAAGTGGTTGAGAACCCCTGCTTTAGATGTCTGTATTGGTATGTATTGCAAGAGACAGTGAGGTTTCTTTCTACACAAGTTTAATGTGTGAAAAACAAAATAGGAATTTTGAAAGAAGTTTCTATAAAACTAGGTTTTAAAAACATTGAATGGTTATAAGGGTCCGCCGGAATAAAATTGTAATCAAAAGGGGTCCGTAGGTAAAAAGAACAAAATGGCTGAAACCCCTGATCTAGTGACTTCAATTGTTGCTCGATAATTTTATGTACTTTTTTAAAGTAGCCATAGAAACACTATATAGATAGATTGTTTTTGAAAGAAAGTAAAAGAAAAAATGAGACAGAAGGGTCACCGTTGGGACCCTTTCGATCATAGAGTTGCTTTGTAGCTAGCTGTATAAGCAGCTCTACCTTCCTCCTCCTCCTCCTCCACCTCTTTCTTTGAAAAAAATGATAAAAAAGGAGAAAAAAAACTGGAACCTTATGGCAATGTTAAGACTTCATTGTTATTCAAGTTGTCACATGTAAATGTATGCCTTGTATTTTGAATACCTGTTGGTTCGGATTAATTAAAGGTGTGTCTGTGTAATGCAAGATTTATCTGTGTGTGTAGTTTAAGTCGTGAGTGGTTGATGTGAGACTACCTTGTTACTTCCGCATTTCTTTCTTTCCTTTTCTTTCTCACCTTTCCTCTCTTTCTTTTCTCTCTCCCTCTTTGTCTCTTTCTCCCTCTTTGTCTCTTTCTCTCCTCCTTAGTCTTTTCTCGCCCTCTCTCTTCTTTTTCTTGTTTCTGTCTCTATCTCTTTTTCTCTCCTTTATCTTTTCTTTCTTTCCCTTTTTGTCTTCTGTCTTTCTCTCCCTCTTCTCTTTCTTTATCCCTCTTCCTTTTCACTTTTCTTTTTATCCATCTCCTTCTCTCTCTCTTTCCTTCTCTCTGTCTTTCCTTCTCTCTCTTTCTCTCTTTCTCTCTCGTCTAATCTATCTATCTAACCCTTATCTTTTATCTTATCTACATCAACACTTTTACACAAAGAAAAACACACACGTAATTTGTGCGCGCGCACACGCTTTCTTTTCTTGCACACACACACATTTTCTTTTTTACACACACGTGTGTAATTATGTATATATATATTTTCCCAGTTCACTTGCACCAACGACTGATTATATTGTCCAGTCTAGCTTACTAATCGAGTGCCCTTCAGCTTTGAAGTCACTAAGGGAGATTTGGTTTCTATTTCTAGCAAATCTCTCTCTCATTAGTTCGTGTGTGTGTGTGTGTGTGTGTGTGTAGTGGGTGATTTGAGGAAGATTAAATCGGTATTTATAACAGATCTAACTACCTTGTCGATGTCTCCCTCGTAGATTCATACACATATACACACATAGATACAAACACACATACACCCATACATACATACAGTATGGTGTGATTTGGGGGAGAATTAGCAACTATTTCTATTACATCTAGCTAGGTGTCGTGACCCTAATTGGTACATTAAAATATGAGACATTACCGTGTCATTGGAGGTAGGGAGATTTGGCTGCTATTAGTATGAAGCCTAGCTAAACGAACAGAACTCTTTGGATTGAGTAAACGCAGCCTTTAATTTTAAATTGTGTATTACAGTTATTTAATCATACATTTAATTATGTTTATCCTAATGGAACAGCTGTTGAGCATTATGCATGAACCATATGTAAAATTTATGCTTTTGTGTTATTATTCTTCAAATGTAGCTCTATAAATTGATTTTGCCGGTTATGTATATACATGCCAGTTGGTCCTAATTTCATAACATGTTGGAGTTTAACGACCTGTTATTTTTATTGATCTCTAAGTAATTGTGGATTTAATTTTCGATGTTTATTAATAAATGCTGTCTCTCTCTCTTTCTCTCTCTCTCTCTCTCTCTCTCTCTCCATCTGTCATAAACCTGGTATTTCGCTGTGTCGAGGGCGTTTGTATCTATATACGATTTGGTACATCATGATACCCAAGCCATAGTCACTTTCCAGTGACGGCTATAGTTTTTCTGCTCTCCAGAGCGTACTAGTCTCGTTTCAACACCACTCGACACCACTCGTCTCTTCTCCCCCACCACTACCCCGTCACCCAAATAATGTCCACCACTCCTTGTCCCGACCAGCTCCACAATAACCACACTACTCAGCCAGTCTTTCCTCTCCATAAATGCCATCACCTCTGGAATTCTCTCCCTGCCCCTGAAGTCGTCATATTCTTGTTGTTTATGAACATAAACCCAGCAGGCCCACACGTTTCGGGAGAGCTTGCGCAAGCTACGAGTCAGTCCCTTCCTCCAGAACTTACCATTAAAAATATTTTGGAAAATTAATCACAGAAGGAATCCATCGATTCCCAGTACTTGCACTTCGTTTTTTTTTTTTGGTCCCTGGAGGACAAAAGGCAAAGTTGACCTCGTCGGGATTTGAACTCGGGATCTAAAGGACTGGAACGAATATATATATTTGGAGTTCAAATCCCACTGAAGTCAACTTTGCCTTTCATGCTTTAGCAATAATCCTTTCTACAAAAGGCACAAGGCCTGAAATTTATGGGGAGGGGGATAGTCGATTACATAGACCCCAGTGTTTCATTGGTATTTACTTCATCGAACCCGAAAGGACGAAAGGCAAAGTCGACTTCGGCGGAATTTGAACTTGGAACATAAAGACGGACAAAATGACGCTAAGCATTTTGCCCGGCGTGCATACGATCTTGCCAGCTCGCTGCCTTAATAATAATATTTTCTACTCTAGGCACAAGGCCCGAAATTTTGGGAGAAGGGCCCAGTCGATTAGATCGACCCCAGTATGCAACTGGTACTTAATTTATCGGCCCCGAAAGAATGAAAGGTAAAGTCGGCCTCGACGGAATTTGAACTCAGAACGTTAAGCCAGACGAAATGCCGCTAAGCATTTCGTCCAGCGCGCTAACGACTCTGCCGGTTCGCCGCCATAATAATGATGATGATGATGATGGTAAGAAGAAGAAATAAAATTGGCGTTTCAAAACACTTTTCCTGCTTACCTCCTACATTTACCATTCTTCCATCTCAATTTCCTCAATAAATAAAAGTCTTTGTATACAGCACTACTGCATATCATTAACGGCTTTATATTAAAGTAGTTTTGTGCACGGCACTATCACATAATTTCTCGTGTACAACACTATTGCATAGCATTAACAGCTTTATATCAAAATCTTGTATAGAAAAATATTACATGATAGAAAAAAAAGCCTTCACTTATCACAAATTAACATCTTTAAATCAATATTAATGAAAATTAACCGAACAAAAAGTGTTAATAATAATGGTAAAGGAGATTTCAGTCCTAAAATAGAATTTCGCCGGTGGAATGCCAAAATTTGCCCCAGGTTAATTGTTAGTGTAAGCGCTGTATCTTCTCCTTCACTTGTGGATGTATGTGTCCAGGAATGTGTATGCGTATACACATAGGCACTCTTATAGTCATAGATATACATATACACATTAACACATATACATATATACACACACATACACTAATATATATATATATATATATATGTACGTGTTTCTGTGTATGTGCATAAATACACACGTATGCGTGTGTGTATGCCATGTGACATTTTCTATAGTACGAAAATAAAACCTATCAAAAGTTTATTTTTAAATCTTTCTATATTGTTAGTATTGTTTTTGTTTTGTGTGTGTCTCTGTGTGTGGCTATACGTTCTCTACGAAGTGTTAATATTTTCCTGGAGAATGGTTTTGTTAATAACTTGGAGTGGCGATGGTAGCGAAAGGAGAAATTTATAAAAGGTCATCATTTTAAATAATTCTCTATGAGAGAGAGAGAGAGAGACAGAGAGAGAGAGAGTCTGTGTGTAAATGTGATATTATTGCTGATTTTGCATCTGTGGGCATCAGTGTAGTACAAACTGTTGCTGAATATGGATGTGTGTGCATGTGTTTATATAATTTTACATGGATGCATCTTTGTGTGTGTGTGTGTGTGTGTGTGTGTGTGTGTGTGTGTGTGTGTGTGTGTGTGTGTGTGTAAATGTCGGTAGGTAGGCTAGTCCTGTATTGTTCTGTAAGTTTAAGTTAATTTTAAACTACCCACTGGAGGAACTGAACTCACCACTGCTATCTGATAACATACTCATCAGATTCGCAGTGCTCCCGCTCCTTACAGCGAAGAAGAGTACCATTTTTCGTTCCCGCTGATACTTGATAGGTATACAGAGACGTTAGAGAAAAGAATTTGTGTACAAGACTGCAAGTGTTGCACACACATTTCTTCCTCATTCCCTCCCTCACTCCACCTCTCGCACGCACGCGCGAGTAAGCGCACACGTGCACACACTCTTCAACGTCCTCACACAGACGCACACCTCACCATTATCAAGGTCCCGGTGACACGATCCAAGCTACTGAAATGCTGGTTCTTTGTGTTTAATATTTAATTCTTTCACCAAACTAAATATTAAACCTGAGAAAGCTGTGTTATATATATATATTTCAAGCTAATTTGCTTAGTAATTAACTAATTAGCTAACATCTGGATATTTGCATAACCAATTTATTAAATGTAAGCCACCCAGTCAACTAATTAATGAACAATTTAGTTGTGTTACCTGCAACTGAGTTTGGCTTCTAGTTGTCGTGTTGCCTACAACTCAATCTGGGTTGCAGACGAGTTTCAGACAACTGAGTCTGGCTTGAAATCGAGTCGGTTCACAAATGAGTCGAGTTTGGATGCGAGCCTCGTTTGTAGTGGAGTTGACTCAAAGTTATGACGGCAATTTAGATGCGTTGGCTTATAGCTGAGACTGGTCTAATTTACATGAGCTGTCTCCGCTGTGACTAGGTTAATTAAGCGAGTTGGCTCATAGTTGAGAGTGGATTGATTGGGGACGTTGTAATCGACTTACCCCTCCCCTCCTATTTCAGGCCTTGTGTCTTTAGCAGAAAGGATTATTATTATTAGGGCGGCGGGATCTTTACTGTTTGACTGCCAAGGTCAATTTCTGTTCGAATTGACTTTATATTCAGTGTAATGACACACTTTTATAGGCTAATCAATGCCATGAAAATCATTTTTGCCATAAATAAATAAAGAGTTATTAGCTATTACTTTGAAAATTTGGGGTAATTTTAGCCAATCGTAAGCCACAGACACATTCATGCCTGTTTCTATAGTAACAAGCCTAACTCGAGAACTCTTTTGTCTGCGAGAAAGCACGTGTTGACAAATATATTGAAACCACTTGTTGACGCTGCGTTCTACTGTTTTACTCACCTGGAAATTTTGATTATGGCAGCAAGCTCCAATAACCTCGCGTCTCTGATAGAGACACTGAAAACAGAGGAGGATGCTGTGCCGTATATACAAGAAAAGCGTGTTATACCCAAAAGAAAAATATGCAAAAGGAAGGAGCATATTATGAGTACAAGAAAACGCGGTGAGAATATGTATTGGCGATGCTGACGCCAAAGATGCATGGAGTCTGTGTCAGCGAAGAAAGACACATGGTTTCAGAGTGGCACCTTTCCTCTTAACACTAAAAATATTTCGTTTGTAATGTGCTGTTTCTCGCATTAAATGCATGTGGGATGCTTAAAACTACAAAAGACGTGTTGTTTACTCGTTTTCCGCGTGTAGAATACAAATATTGACAACACGTGCTAGTTTCCGGATGTTGACAGAATGTGCAATCACGCACATAACGACAGCTTCCAAATCCTGTTTCCTGATTGGGTGGAAATGATCAAACTTTAAACCTCTATAAAATTTTTTAAATTAAAAAAAAAATAAAAGAATTTCTGGAAGACGGTATTAATGTACCAAATTTGAAAATTAATCGATAAACATTTTGAAACCTTGGCAGTCAAAGAGAAAAGATTCGGGCGGCGAAAGGATGCGAGCTGGCAAAATTCTTTGTACGCTGGACAAAATGCTTAGCGACATTTTGTCCGCCTTTACTTTTCATCATTTCATAGTCGATAAAATAAGTACCGGTTGAGCACTGGGGACGATCTAATCGACTTTACCCCTCTTCCTTAAAAAAAAATTTGTGCCAAAATTTGAAACCATTGGCAGAATCGTTAGCACGCCGGGCGAAATGCTCTACGTTCTGAGTTCAAATTCCGCCGAGGTCGACTTTGCCTTTCATCTTTTCGGGGTCGATAAAACTAAGTACCAGTTATGCACTGGGTTCAATGTAACCGACTATCCCCCTCCCCCAAATTTCAGGCCTTGTGCCTATAGTAGAAAAAATTATTATTATTATTATTATGGCGGTGAACTGGCAGAATCGTTAGAACGTTGGACGAAATGGTTACTATTTCGCCCGTTGCTATGTTCTGAGTTCAAATTCCACCGAGGTCGATATTTGCCTTTCTTCCTTTCGGGGTCGATAAATTAAGTACCAGAAAAACACTGAAGTCAGTGTAATCAACTGGTGCCCT
>NC_142952.1:5369152-5379152 GCF_046866305.1 Octopus bimaculoides
CACACATACACACACACACACACATCCCTACCCCCTGCATTACACAGTTAACCACATGAAATACACCTAAACAAACAAACACACACAGCCACCACCAACCCCATGCAACTTTATCCCAGCGCCGCCACTGCACATCGACTACGACTACCCCCCTCCCCCTGCATCCCCACATTTACCTCCTCTCCCCTCCCCCACATCACACAGACATTACAACACCCGACCCACTCCGCCACCTGATGTATAAATGCTATTTGTCATATAAAACTCGTCTCTCACACATTTTGAATACAAAACTTACAAGAATTCCTGTCTAAATTACCGAACGAGCACCTTGCTTCTATAACTGTGATAGGAAAGTGATGTGTGAATTACATATGTATATGAGATAAAATGCATTACATATTGACATGGTTGAGTGGTTAACGAAGTTTGTTTCGTAACCTTGAGGTTCTGGGTTCGATCCCATACTGCGTGCAGTATGAGATCAAACTGGGTTTTTTTTTTTGTATGTCTTTTTTTTTAAGGGGCCACTATGCGGCCCCTTAAAACCCTTTCAACATTCAGATTATTCTGTTTAATTTATCTTCTCTGCTTATTTATTTCACATGGGTTTAATTAAATTAATCATGCATTAATTAATCATAGCTTCGAGAGATCAATGATATGATCGTTTAGTTTTATAATCATCATCATCATCATCATCATTATTATTATTATTAGTAGTAGTAGTATTAGTATTATTAGTAGTAGTATTCAGGTAACAAATTGGCAGAATTGTTAGTCTGCTTAATCAACATTTCATCTGTTTACATTCCAGGTTCAAATTCCGCTGAAATCAGCTTTGCTTTCATATATTCAAGGTCAATGAGATTAACACCAGTTGAGTAGCAGGATTAATGTAATTGTCTAGCCCCCCCTCCCTCCAATTCATATCTTATGCCTATAGTAGAAAGGATTATTATTGTTATTATTATTATTATTATTATTATTATCAACGTATTTACTGCAGTAAAAGCATTAAAAAGTTAACCAAGAAATACGAATAACCTGCGTTTTTTTTTAATTTTATTTAAAATATGAAATTTTATAAAAAAAAAAAATACGCAAAAAATATATATAAAAATACAAATATCATTTGTTAATTCTCCAACAACAGAATTCACTGCCCCCTCCCCTCTTCTAACTTCACCCCAGCCTCACCTCCGCCACTGAAAAGAAAAATAAAAGGAAAGAAAGAGAATAAGCTTTAATCAATAAGTTCAAGTAGACAAAAACCCAATCCAGATTAAACAAAAGAAAACAAAGAAGATTTTGGTTGGAATCAAGTTTAAAGAATGGCGAAGGATTTTGTCGTGTTCTGACTTGGCCTAAAACAATTATTGAATCAATGAGTATAAATTAGGGGTTGGTATATAAGGGCCAGGAAGGTAAGTAAGCCCTGGTAGGGATTCGTTAGCTCGTTGGATTAAGTGCTTTATTTTTTTTTTATCTTTTGTTTTTTTATTTGTTTCAAGCGTTAGACTGCGGCCATGCTGGAGCAGCGCCACGAAGGGTTTTAGTCGAACAAATTGGACCCTCTTTACTTGCTCTTTTACGCATCCTCTCTCTCTCTCTCTCTCCCTCTTTTCTCTCTTTCTCTTTGACTGAATTTTCACTCTCTTCCTCTCTCTCTCTCTCTCTCTCTCTTGCTTTCATCCCCCTCTTCTCTCTCCACTCTCTCTCTCTCTCTCCTCTCCCTTCCTCTCCGCACTCCCCCTGTCTCCTCTCTCTCACTCCCCCTGTCTCCTCTCTCTCACTCCCTTTCCCTCTTCTCCCTCTCTTCCTCTTCTCCCTCTCTTCCTCTTCTCCCTCTCTTCCTCTTCTCCCTCTCTTCCTCTTCTCCCTCTCTTCCTCTTCTCCCTCTCTTCCTCTTCTCCCTCTCTTCCTCTTCTCCCTCTCTCTCTCTCTCTCTCTCGCTTTCTTCCCCCTCTTCTCTCTCCACACTCTCTCTCTCCTCTCCCTTCCTCTCCGCACTCCCCCTGTCTCCTCTCTCTCCCTCTCTTCCTCTTCTCCCTCTCTTCCTCTTCTCCCTCTCTTCCTCTTCTCCCTCTCTTCCTCTTCTCCCTCTCTTCCTCTCTCCTTTACCTCTCCTCCACATACCCTCCCTCCTACTCTCTTCCCCCTCTTTCTCTTCCTACCCCTCTCTCCAATCCCGAAGCTAATGTCTTTGCTATTCTGTGTCCTGTAATGCTGACTCAGCCTGAGAATTGTGTTAAAGGAAACATGTGGCTGTGAAATACTCAACCAGTTACAGGTGTGCATATGTATGTATATATATATAAATGTATATGTGTGTGTGTGTGTGTGCGTGTATATATATATATGTATGTACATTATAGATTTTGTAGATTTGGTTTGAAAATTTAGGTTAAGAGGACATGTATCTATGGAATACTCGACCTCTTATATACATGTGTGTGTGTGTGTGTGTGTGTGTGTAAGAAGCTTGTTTTCTCCCGTCATATGGTTCCAGGTTCAAATCCACTGCATGGCACCTTGGGCAATTATCTTCTCCCATAGCCTTGACCCAACCAATGCTTTGTCAGTGAATTTCACAGACAGGCAATTGTGTGGACGCCCGTCCTGTGTGTGCATAACCATTTAATGTCCGTCAGCGCAATGAACATGTTTCACACTGGCATGTGTGTGTGTGTGTTAGTCTTTGTGTTTGTCTCCCCAACTGGTTGAGAACTAGCGTTGGTTTGTTTACTTCCTCGTAACTTTACAGTTCAGCAAAAGAGACCGATAGAGTGACACTTAAAACAATATATATATAAGTAGCACCACCACGACTACTGTCACCATGACGACCACCAACACCACCACCACTACCATCACCACCGCCGCCACCTGACACCCTTCGGTGACTTTAGCACCACTGGCTTTGTTGTATCAGAGAAACAGGTGACTGGTGAGTCTGTTTTCCCATTGATCACACCCATACACACACACACGCACACACACACGTCCCCATTCACTATTTCCTACTGTTGTAACACGTGCTTGTTGGTGTTCTCTTTGTTGTGTCCTCTCCACCCCTATTAAACCCCCCCCCACACACACACACACATATACCACCTGTCTCACAGACCCTGGAAAACAAATGAAAATGAGGACCTGTCTACCCACCCATCCAACCCCTCTCTCTCTCTCTCTCTATTGAGTCATAATGGAAGTAAACCAAATGAAAGACAATATGATCGCTACCGCCTCCTCCTCCACCACCACCATCACCACAATTACTGTCACCACCATCATTATCGTCATCATCATCATCACCACAACTACTGTCACCAACGCCACCATCACAATTATTATCATCACCACCACCACCACCATCACAGTTATTCACATCACCACAACTACTGTGACCACCACCACCGCCACCATCAATAGTAATTTATTTCAGTCCTAGTACTGTAAAAGTGATAGTAACATTGGTTTTGGCAATTGCTTGGTAAACAGATGTTGTTAACTTGGTATCTAGGGGAATAGTTTGCTTGGTAGCTAACTATTTTATTAATTTCACTTGGCAACAAGGTAAATAGTTTTACTTGATAAATAGCTAAGTAGTTTCACATGGTCACTACCCTTGGTAAATTGGTTCACTTGGTAACTAGCTAGTTTCATTTAGTCACCAGCATGTATAATGCTACTTGTTAAATAGCTAAACAGTTTTCACTAGGTCCACTGTCCAGTTTCACTTGGTAAATTGCCAAATAGTTTTGCTTGGTCACTAGCTAAATAGTTGGACTTGATATTGGAAACTGGCAAACCATTGGTTACCATGTTGAGACTACCAGTTGATCTGGTCAACAGAACAGCCTGCTTGTGAAATTAGTGGTGAGCACTCCACAGACACGTGTACCCTTAAAATAGTTCCCAGGGAAATTTAGTATGACACAGAGTGTGACAAGGCTGGCCCTTTGAAATACAGGTACTACTCATTTTTGCCAGCTGAGTGGACTGGAGCAACGTGAAATAAAGTGTCTTGCTCAAGGACACAATGCATCGCTGGGAATTGAACTCGTGACCTTACGATCATGAGCTGAATACCCTAAATAGTCTGCTTGGTAACTTGGTAAATAGTCCTGCTTTGTAACTAGCTAAGCTTCTTAATAGTATCACTCCAGGCATGTGCCATCAGTAATTACTTTGGGTAAGCAGTTGGTGACATTTATGTAGTAAAACACACAAAAAAATACGCAAAATACAGATGTGTGACTGAGTTGAAGGCAGATTTACTTCTGCCTTTATAGCACGTAAAGAAAACGTTGTTGTAGATATGTACGCAGCACGTGTACTACAGCAGTACTATGCGTAGCTTAAATACTGAGATTGAAAAACGGGGGAGAATTATGCCTACCTAATCTACAAAAAAAATATATATATCTAGCATTTTATGCATAGTAATCAGAGTAACCTTCATAATTTTATTGAATTAGGTGCATATTTTGCCATAAAAGGAAAATGTTGCCATCAATCTATCTTATTCAAGGTAGGTACTACCTGCCTTACCTACCTTGGCGGTACGTTCATGTATCACTCAGTGAATAGTCTGCATGGTAACAAATAGATAACTAGTTAGATATCTACTTGTTAATTATGTGAATAGTTAACTTGCTAAATAAGTAGTGTTTTTGGTGACTAAGTAATTAGTTCAATTGGTAAGTAGGTGAAGGACAGAAAGTAGTTTATTTCTGGTCTTACATTAGTCAGTATTGTTGTTACTGTAGTGATGGTCATGGTTGAACAGTATCGCAATATAATACAGTTGCTTCCTCTTCATTAAATTATATCAGCAGCCTAGTTTACAATTCAAGCTTTCTTATCAATCTCCTGTGTCTGCCCACCTACGTTTCATTGTTTCCAGCGCTGTGAGAACAGGTACGCATTTAGCCTCTTTGATTTGGTAACCGAGGGACCTGGCTATTGCTGGGCTATAGAAAATTCCGGACCAAATAAACTGATTTTTAACGCCTTAGCATTCAACCCAGCCATGTCCCACCTAATTATTCTACTTGTTTATTTTTGTTCAAACTGGCCAGATTTGGCCTCTTTTACTAAGCCTACAAAGTCATTCTAAAAATAAACAATCACAACTTTGAAATCTTGATGCTATGAGATGATGTATGGTTAATTCAAAACAATGCGAATAAGAAAGCAGTACATTTGACAGAGTAATACGAATGCTTAAAAGGTTAAGAAACCCCTTATATAACCATATATGTACATTTTAACACACACACATTTATATATATATATATATATATATATATATATATATATATATATATAGCAAATAAAAGACAGAAGTTGGAATATACAAGAATTTATTATTAATCGTGACAATTGTTTCGACACATCTAGCATCGATGTAACTCTTTGCATTTTGAGTTCAAATTCTGTGTGATTCTCTTGAGACACAAATCCCACCCTTGTGTGCAAACCCGTAGCAAAGTTATCCAATTTTTAGCTGAATGGATTGGAGTAACGTGAGATGAAGTGTCTTGCTCAAGAATACAATGTGCTACCTGCTCCAGGAATCTGTGTCTTCCTACCTTTTTTTGTTTGCTTTTTCCTTGTTTGGTCCCCTTTCTATCTTCAGTCGTCAGGGTATGAGTGTGGGTGGTGTGTTACTTTTCCATTTGTGTTTTCTGCAGCATTTCTTGTAACTCTTTGCATTTTGAGTTTAAATTCTGCCAAGGTCGACTTTGCCTTTCATCCTTTTGGGAGTCAATAGAATAACTACCAGTTGGACATTGGGGTTGATGTGATCAACTTGTCCCCATCCCTAAAACTGCTGGCCTTGTGCCAAAACTGGAAACCAGTTAAGGTGATGAGCTGGCAGAATCGTTAGCATGTTGGACAAAATGGGTTGCAACGTTTCTTCTTGTTCTTAGTGTTCCAAGTTCAAATTCTGCCAAGACTCATTTTTGCCTTCCATCTTTTGGAGCCAATAAAACAAATATGAGTTGAACCTTGGGATCGTTGTGATCAATTACTGTAAAAACCCATGTCATTTGCACACCTGTGTAATTTACAGAGGTGATTTTCAGGATAAAATTAATAAAAAAAAGCTTCTACTCATGTAAAATTTGCATCCAAAAGTTTTCAGAATTGCCAATATGGCCAGGGGGATAATAGGTTTCCAATTTAGTTGTATTTAGCATAAATTCACTTACTTTTGATTAGATTTTATTAAATTTTCATTAAATAAAAATAATTTCTGTTTAACAAGTATCATGTTGAAAGCTATTAAATTACGAAGTGTTTATGTTGCTTATAATAAACTTTATTTTACATTTCTTGGCCACAAGAGATTATGTCTACTCTTTAGCATACTGCTGTATGTCTTCTCAAATCATGATCACAGAAAAAGTTGTTGATAAGAATTACCAACAAAAGCAAAGCTGATAAATACGCACAGGTGTTGCAAATTAAGTTTAATTACCAATGAACATTAATGGTTTTAGTAAATTTATACAGAAAAAGTAAACATTATACCATCTAGTATAAATAAAAGTCAACTTCATTATATTTAAGCCCTTATTTTTTCTGTAAAAACCTGTTCTGACATTAAATGAGTCAACTTCCAGTACAAATGTTTACATTTTGTACATCTTTTTTCAGCAAAAAAATGCTGATGTTAATTAAGGTCAGTGGTGGTTTTAATGATGATAATGAATGGTGGTTGTGATGATGGTAATACCGTTAATAATGCTGGTGCTCATGATAGTGATGATTGTTGTGGTCATAGTGAGATGATGAGGGTGATGATGATGATGACGACGATGATGAATTTGTTGGAAGTACTAGTATGTAGAATTGGCTGTAGTAGCAGTAGTAGTAGTAGTAGTAGTAATTGTATAAGTGGCAGCAGTGGTGGTGATGTTATTGTTGTAGTAGTAGTAGTAAAGGCGGTAGTAATAGTGGTTATGGTGATAGTGCTGGCATACAATAATACCGTTTTTCATCTGATGACACTTAGCTTTCATTGTTGTTCTTATTGTTGCCGTTAACAATGTAGATCAGATCACAAGAACTGCTCTGTTCACTGATGTGTCACATGGTACAAGCACACACACACATATGCGCACACATGTGTGCATGTGCACACACACACACACACACACACACACACACACCATATGTTACACACTGAAGTGTGTCTATTATTTATTCAGTCTTTTAAAATATTTATATCTTTATATGTACAGTCCTCTTGTTCGTTATTTTTTTTTGTTTATTTGAATTGAATACACACACACACACACACACGCACCCTTACAAATATATATATATATATATATATATAGTTATTCATACATACACATATGCATGTCTGTGTGTGTTCATGTGTGTATATACATCATCACGATCTGATGTGAATTTAGAAGGAAGGTTTTAATTTAGATTGGGTTGCTCAGAAACAGGTAAGGGTTGACAACAGGATGGGCACCCAGCTGTAGAAAATTTGTCTCATCAAATTCTTTCTGACCTATGCTAGCATTAAAAGTAAACAACAAAAATGATGATGATGTAGCAGTTATATATATATATATATATATATATATATATATATATATATATATATATATATATATATATACATACATACATACATACATACATACATGTGCATACATCTATATGTATATATATATATGCATATGTGGGCACAGGACGTTGTTAGATAAGACAATACCTAAATAAAAGATAGGATGACCATAGTAGGAGTATCGGTGATTAAAAATCTACTCTATAAGGACAACTGACCCAGAGTTAAACTAGGTTACTCCCTCTCTCTTTCTCTCTCCTCCTCTTTCTCATGGAGCTCGTTGTTGTGTGGTGTGTGTGTTATGTAACAAGGGAACATCTGTTACATAGTGCATGTGTGAGTGTGCGTGCATTGTAGTGTATCTGTGTTCGTATGTGAATGTGTATGTGCCGTTGGTTGTGTGTATGGCGGTTATATGTTGGTGTGGCTTTGTTTGTTTGTGTGTGTGTGCGTGTATATATATGTGTGTGCGTGTGGGTGCGGTTATAAGTGTCAATAGAGATTCTCTGTATGACAGATGTCTGTGCAATACATATATCTCTGTGGGCGTCATTGTTGTTGTCATCATTGTTGTTGTCATCTAGTATCTGTTTTTAGTATCTGCTTTCCCATGCTTTGCATGGATCAAATGAAATTCATTGAGCTAGGTTTTTCTGAAGCTGGGTACCCTCCCTGTCACCAACCCTCACCTGTTTCCAAGCAAAGTAATATTTCCTCATGAGCGGTCAAGTTTTTACCGAAGATTGGAAATAAATCACCCTGCTTGTATACCGGTGGCACTCATTTACAACCCTTATGTGGTATTTTGTCAGAAGTGTGACTGTGTGGTAAGAAATTTGCTTTGCAACTACATGGTTCCAGGTTCAGTCCCACTGCGTAACACCTTGGACAAATATCTTCTGCTATATCCTTGTGGATTTGGTAGATTGGAAACTGATAGAAGCCTCTCATATATAAATATATGTATATATAAGCACAGGAGTGACTGTGTGGTAAGTAGCTATGTGGTAAGAACCAAATGGTTCCAAGTTCAGTCCCACTGTGTGGTACCTTGGGCAAGTGTCTTCTACTATGGCTTTGGGCTGACCAAAGCCTTGTGAGTGGATTTGGTAGACGGAAACTGAAAGAAGCCTGCTGTATAAATATATAAATGTGTGTGTGTGTGTGTGTGTGTGTGTGTGTGTGTGTGTGTGTCTGCGTTTGTCCCTCCACCATCGCTTGACAAATCCATCCAATGGTTCTTGAGGTATCTTGTCCACAGACAAACAAACACAACTGAAAACAATACCTCTGCCTTTGCTAAGGCGGAGGTAATAATAATCCTTTCTACTCTAGGTACAAGGCCTGAAATTTTGGGGAGGGGACTAGTCAACTACAACGTCCCCCCCTCCACTGTTTCCCTGGTACTTTATTTGTCGACCTCGGCAGAATTTGAACTCAGACCGTAAAGACAGATGAAACGCCACTAAGCATTTTGCCTGGCATGCTAACGGTTCTGCCAACTCAACACCTTCTCCTGTTCTATAAAACTGACATTTCTGCTGGTTGCTGGCCTTAACGCTCTTCATCTGTTTGCTTGTAAAAACTTACCCACTTTTTGCAATCGATAGCTGTGTGTCAGCGAGATTTCTCAAGAAACACTGAAGAAGATGATGACATAAGCTGCCAGCATCATTTCAAAAGATCTCTATAAGAATAACCCGATCAATATGGCACTCAATCAGGCTATTATTATTGATATTATTATAATATAGCTTGGGTCTTCCTCTTCTTTGTGTTCCTTGACAAAAGCTCACTGATATGCAGCTCTTTCGGAATTCTGTTTGACATGATCTAACCGTCATAACAGATGCTTACATTAAATTGACATTAAGTTTAGTGGTTGCTACACCTGCAATCACTTCCCTACCATATGGTTTAGGGTTCAGTCCCCTTGCATACCGTAAAAAGCACCAACCGATCATGACCAATGCCAGTACCCCACAACTGGCTCCTGTACCGGTGGCATGTAAAAAACACCCATACACTTTCAGGGTGGTTGGCGCAAGGAAGGGCATCCAGCTGTAGAAACTCTGCCAGACCAGATTGGAGCCTGGTGCAGCTGCTGGCTCTCCAGACCTCAGTCAAACCATCCACCCCATGTCAGCATGGAAAACGGACATAAATCGATGATGATGATGATGATGATATGGTTGACTGACTAAAAAGCTTGCTTTGCAATCATGTGATTTGGGGTTCAGTCCCACTGTGGGGCACCTTGCGTTAGTGTCTTCTTCTGTTGTCCCCAGGCAATGTCGAGTTGTTGGAGGGAATTAGTTGATGTATAACACAAACATTTGATCATTATAAGCAAATCACCTGTGCAGGTCGTTTGCTTAATAATCAGCAGTATCACTCTAT
>NC_142952.1:5384152-5389152 GCF_046866305.1 Octopus bimaculoides
TAAACATCATTCTTTAGGTGACTTGCTGATAGAAACTGACTGATGTGACCCAGGGTATATAAAAAAATCAGATCCAAAATGTATTTTTGGAAATTTAAATTCATGTCATGAATCTTGTATGTAATGATGGTAGACATATAAGAAATGAAAAATCTCAAAAATCTATTTATAAATCTTAAGGAATTTTCTTTTGCTTATTTCTTTCTTACAGATGATTAATTTTGCTGTATGAAGGACTAAAAATTATGGAAATTTAAAATTGCATAAGTTATATTGACCTTGTGTGTGTGTGTGTGTGTGTGTATTTATGTATATGTCTGTCTGTCTATCTGTCTGTCTATCTATCTATCTATCTATCTATCTATCTATCTATCTATCTATCTATCTATCTATCTATCTATCTATCTATCTATCTATCTGTGTGTGTGAAAATTACATGGCTCTGTGGTTAGAGCATTGGGCTTACAATCGTGAGGTTGTGAGTTTGATTCCAAGACTGGGCTGTGTGTTGTGTTGCTCCAGTTCGCTCAGCTGTAGGAATGAGTTGTGACGTCGCTGGTGCCAAGCTGTATCAGCCTTTGCCTTTCCCTTGGATAACATCGATCACATGGAGAGGGGAGGCTGGTATGCATGGGCGACTGATGGTCTTCCAAAAACAACCTTGCCCGGACATGTGCCTTGGAGGGGAACTGTCTAGGTGCAATCCCATAGTAATTCGTGACTGAAGAGGGTCTTTATATATATATATATATATATATATATATATATATATATATATATATATATATATATCGGCCCCTTTTGCCAAACCAGTAAGTTATGGGGACATAGACACAACAATCCTCAGTGAGTGGATTTGATAGATGGAAACTGAAAGAAGCCTGTCATATATACATACATACATACATACATACATATATATTTGTGTGTCCCCCACACCTTCGCTTGACAACTGATGTCGGTGTGTATTTCTGTCCCTGTAACTTAGCGGTTCGGCAAAAGAGACCGATAGAAGTACTAGGTTTACAAAGAATAAGTCCTGTGGTCGAATTGTTTGACTAAAACCCCATCAAGGCGGTGCTGCAGCATGGCCGCTGTCAAAGGACTGAAATGAAATGACAGATAAATGAACAGACCCACTGACTGGATTTAATCAATTTATCTATCTTAAATGACTTAACTAACGATGCGATGCTTGAGCAGTTAATTCTGAACTGAAAATCCCACAGTTCACCATTTGTAACTTCATGGTTGAGTAATTTAGTGGTATGAGGGGCCTGTCCATTGATTCACTCACTTGTTTGTCCATTTGAGCGTGAAGGAAAAAAGACACAAACAAAAACAGGAAAGAAAAAAAAGAAAAAGACGTATTTAATTGTTCCAACAAATGAACTGTTTTACCTGTGAAATGTAAAAAGGTAGGAAATGAAAATCAAAAGGTGTGAAAGACACATATTTTCCTAGTTGTTGTTAATTAGCCCTGGGCCAACCCAGATCCAGTAGACCTTTGATCAAAACTTGCCATGGAACACAGGAATATATTATCCAATGTGTCGTTTTGTAAGATGGTGTGATATGAGAAAGACCTAGTTGCTGCTTCTAGCATTTTCATTGACCACATGGTGGTACCCTGGTTTACTCTGCTTTGCAGCAGTATGAGACTATGGTATAGGTGACAGTGCTGGTGGTGATACATGTTGAGGTGGTAGTAGTGGTGGTGGTGGTGTGGATAGTTGTTCTGGTGCTTGTGGCGATGATGCCAATTGCAGAGGTAATTGTGTGTACGACAGGCTTCCACACAGTTTCCAGTTATCACCATCAGTACGATGACCATCACCACTACTACCACCAACACCACCACCACCATGACAATTGCTACCATCTCCACCACCAATGCCACCACTACCACCACCACTATCACCAATACCACCATTACTACCATTGGCACCAACAACACAATCACCACTTCTAAACCACTAACATCACCAACACCACTGCTACCGCCAACACCACAACTACCACCGCCAACACTACCACTGTCACTGCCACCACCACTGCTACCACCAACACCACACCCACAACTATCAACACCAGTTCCACCACCATCACCACTACCACCAACACGACCATTACCACTACCACCAACACCACCACCACCACAACTACCAACACCACCACCACTACCACCAACGCCACCACCACTACCACCATCACCTCTACCACCAACATTACCACCACAACTACCAACACCAACACCATCACCACTATCACCAACAGGACCATTACCACAACTACCACCACCACCACCTCTACCACCAACACTACCACCACAACTACCAACACCACCACTGCCACCAACACCACTAACACAACTACCAACACCACCATCACTACTGCCACCAACACCACCACCACCACCACTTTTAAACCACTAACACTACAACCTACACGACCACCACCACCACCTGAAATTATCTTCATTAAAATTTACTAATTGCTACACTATTTAAGCAATTATCTCTTTGAACTGTCTGCTAATGCTGCACCAGTGATGTTGAAATGATGCATTGCTGCATAATGCATTTTGCAGATGACACCAACTTGCACTCTCTCTCTCTCTCTGTGCCTCTTTCTGTTTTTTTTTTTCTCCCTTCACAGAATTTACCAATTTTCCTGCCGTTCCTTATTACCAAGGGGATTCGATCGATGGAACAGTAGGTATAGCACCTGCTGGTGTCTATTTATAATTATGTCCCTGAGCATTCTGAGTTCAAATCCTTAGGTCGACTTTGTTTTATGTGATTTTTTTTTGAGGTTCATAAAATACCAGTTATATTTTGAGGCGGATGGAAGAGTTGATGAAGTTGATAATGTTTCTCTCTGTCTCTTCTCTAAATTTGTGGCCTTGAACCTTGCTGCTTCTTCTTTATCATTATTGTTGTTGTTGTTATTAAGGCGACAAGTTGGCAGAATCGTTAGTGCACTGGACAAAATGCTTAGTGGTATTTTGCCCATCGCTCTGTTCTGAGTTCAAATTCTGCCGAGGTCGACTTTGCCTTTTATCCTTTCAGGGTCGATAAATTAAGTACCAGTTACATTCTGGGGTTGATCTAATCGACAGCCACCCCCACCCCACCAAAAATTTCGGGCCTTGTGTTAAGAGTAGAAAAAAAAAAGATAATGTTGTTGTTGTTGTTATTATTAAGGCTGTGAGCTGACGGAATTGTTAGTTTGCTGGGCAAAATGCTAGGCGGTATTTTGCCTATCACCACATTCTGCGAGGCACCAAAGCCTTGTGAGTGGATTTGGTAGATGTAAACTGAAAGAAGCTTGTCGTATATATATATATATATATATATATATATATATATATATATATATATATATATATATAGCTCTCCTGTGTAAAATTTCTAAGTTCCGGTCAGCCATTACTATGATTGACCGTTGACTGAACACTATTCAATTTTTTTTCTCCGTGTTTTTCTCCTTGTCTCCGTATTCTTTCTGTTGAAGAGCGTAGCTCGAAACGTCAAAGACTTTCCGTATTCCTGAGCGTCATACTAATACATCCTTTTGTTGTTTACACCACCTGTCCTCGTCTGTTGTTGTTTTTTTCGTACATTCTCCCATATATATATATATATATATATATGTGTGTGTGTATAAATTTGTGTGTGTATGTGTTTTACATCCTCATAAACTCCAGCCTTGTCTGATTTTTACACTTATTTACAATTTTTACAATTTTATATATTTATTTTGATAAACAAAGTACTGTCATGTGTTATTTTCATAATAAATGCACAAGTATTTTCATATTAGACATACAAACATGTCAATGCTCATCCTTTATTGGTTTTCGGTCCGTATTGGGGTCTTATCAGTGATGTTTACAACAACTGACCAATCCCAGAGAAACAAGTAACCGCTCTGCTTATGTAAGCATTAAATCTGGTAGTTGTGTATATATGTGTTTGTGTATCTGTGTGCATGTGTGTGTGTGTGTATATCTATATGTGTGCGGATGTATGTATATGTTTGTATACATATATATATGTGTGTGTGTGTGTATCTATGTATGTGTGTATGTATCTATGCATATATGTGTTTGCATATTCTGCTTAGGTATGTATACATATATAAATATCTATGTATCTGTATATGTGTATGTATCTATGTACATGTGTGTGTATATGTATGTTTGTATTCATATATATGTGTGTGTATCTGTATGTGTGTCTGTTGGTATATATGTGTGTGTGTAGGTATACATACATGTATAAGTATCCATGTATGTATGTATATAAATGTGTGTATGTGTGCTTGCATGTGTATGTATATCTATATGTATGTGTATGTATGTATACGTTTGTATACATGTGTGTGTATGTGTGTATCTGTACATGTGTCTGCTGGTATGTGTATGTGTGTGTGTGTGTGTGTGTTAATGTATCTATGTATATTTGTCTGTTGATATACATATGTGTGTGTAGGTATATATACATGTATAGATATCCATGTATCTATATACACGTATGTACAGATATATGTGTGTGTGTGTGTGTGTTTACAATTTATATGTATGTGCAATACAGGTAGCCAAGAAGACCTAGCCATACCCATGACAGATATTAAACCATAGCAGCTCAGGTGACGACCAACTAAAAACGAACATATTGATCTGTTTTTGCATCAATCCTTGCTTACACCTGTTTGCTTATGTTTTATCTCTCCATCAAGCCGAGCTTATTGACTACTTTCGAGTCACTAAACTAGATATTATAGCATATGTAACAGTGAAAGAGAGAGAGTGGAAGTGAGAGAGAGAGAGAGAGAGAGAGAGAAAGAGAGAGAGAGAGAGAGAGAGAAAGAAAGACATGCAAATCGAAGGTTCTAATATCCTGGTTTGGCTGTGTGGTTGAGAAGCCTGCTTCCCAACCTTGTGGTCTTTGGTTCTGTCCCACTGTGGGGCATCTTAGACATGTGTCTTTTATTAT
>NC_142952.1:5394152-5396652 GCF_046866305.1 Octopus bimaculoides
GGTGGTAGTGTGTGTGTTTGTATATGTGTGTGTGTGTGTAACAATGATGATGTTGGTGTTTGTGGTAGTGATGTTGAAGATGATGATGTTGTGACTTGCAGTTGTGGTGATGATGATGATGGTGTTCACACTGGATTTAATTGGACGTTTCTAGAACTTGAGGTGAGAATTGGGGGTGGGTGTGAATGATAGGTGTATATGGGTGTGCACTTCATGTGTGCATGTGTATGTTTGTGTTTCAGATGTTGTATGTATGTCTGGAGGTTGTTTGTTTGTGTGTGTGTGTGTGGAGGTTGTGCATATGTGTGTGTTTCAAGTGTATGTATGTGTGTGTTTGTGTATTTTGAGTGTTGTATGTGTTTGTGTGTTGTGTGTGTTTGTGCAGGTTGTGCATATGTATGTGTGAGTATGTATATTTCAAGTATAGTATCTGTTAGTGTGCATATATGTAAGGGTGTATGTGTTGCATGTTTGTGTTTGTGTGTGTATTTTGAGTGTTGTATGTGCATTTCAAACACACACACATACAACAGTGAGTGTATTTCAGATGTATATATGAGTGTATGTAGGTTTGTGTGTTTATGTCTGTGTGCATGTTGTGTGTGTGTGTGTATATATATTTAGTGTTGTACGAGTGTGTATAGGCTGTGTGTGTGTGTACGTGCATATTTGTAAAAGGTGTGCATATGTGCAACATTAGCAGTGTGTTGATGACAGAAAGAAGTGGGTGGAGGTGGGGGAAGTAATAAATGTGCAGTGAGTGGGAGGAGGAGGTGGAGTATTTTGATGATAAAGGTGATGATGATGATGACTGCAATAATGAAGACATTTCTGATGTTTGTCAGTTACGACTGTGATGATGATGATGATGGTGGTGGTGGCATTTGCATTCATGATGTTTATGATGATGATTGTTAGTTACAGGTGTGATGATGATGATGATAATAGTGATGATGAAGTTTGTCAGTCATTGCTTTGATGATGATGGTGATTGCTTGATAAGGACGGCGTTTGCCAGTTACAACTGTGATGGTGATGATGATGATGATGATGATGACTCATGATTTCTATGGCGATATTTTACGTGGTGGTGGTGGTGGTGGTGGTGGTGGTGATGGTGAATGTGTTAGATTTGATGATGATAATGATGGTGATGGTGTTACAGCTGCTGCTGCTGCTGATGGTGTGATAATCGCCATGGCAATGATGATGAATGACAAGGCAATACTTACGATGATGATGATGATGATGGTGATAGTTTTGATGATGATGTTGATGCTGCTGATGACTATGGTAAAGATGAAGGTTTTCATGGTGGCTATAGGGATCATGGCTACAACTGTCTTGGAATACTGTGATGATAATGATAACAATGATTTAAAATTTTGGCACAAGGCCTGCAATTTCGAGGGAGGAGATGAGTTGCATACATCAACCCCAGTATTCAGCTGGTACTTATTTATTGACCCCGAAAGGATGAAAGGCAAAGTTGAGCTCAGCGGCATTTGAACTCACAATGAAGCTACAAGTGAAATACTGCTAAATATTTCATCCGGTGTGCTAACGATTCTGCCCATTCACCACCTTAATAATAATAATAATAATAATAATAATAATAATAATAATAACGAGCACTCAGAGATCTCTAATGTCCTCTCAACAATTAGCTGGAGATGATTTTTTAAATGAGAATATCTGAAATAAACTCAACTGCTCTCACAAACGAGAATACTAAAAATGAACCCGACTGCTCTCAAAAATTAACTAAAAAAAACCCAGAAAAAGTAATCCAGAATCCTTGTCTGGTACCGGATCGATCCCAAAATCTAATCAGTTCGTGCCAGTCATGAGACCAAACATGCCTGAAAGTTTCATCGGAATCCATCCAGCGGTTCTTGAGATATCTTGTCCATGGACAAACAAACAAACAAACAACTGAATACAATACCTACTGATATTGCTGCAGAGCGTCAACTTCTCGTTAACAGTTAGAAGCAGGTGTTTCTGGAGAGGTGTGAAGATATTTTGTGGAATTGTGTGTGTGTGTGTAGCAATGATTGTGTTGGTGTTTGTAGTGGTGCTGCTTATGAAGGCGGTGGTGATGATGATAGCAAAAGTTGGTTAGAGATGGGGGTTGGCAGTGAATGTGATTAAACAAGGATCAGG
This sequence comes from Octopus bimaculoides, assembly GCF_046866305.1. NCBI lineage: Eukaryota > Metazoa > Mollusca > Cephalopoda > Octopoda > Octopodidae > Octopus > Octopus bimaculoides. Next base: position 5,396,319 of record NC_142952.1, read on the forward strand.
TTTCTAGCTGCAGAATAGAGACATGGTTACCTTTGCATTATTTAAGGGTGGCTGGTAGAATAAATGGGGTGGAACTGTAAAGAGACATTAATATGACTGCAATGAGGTGTCAGAGCATGCCCACAAATTACAAATTGATGGATAAAAAAAGAGTGTGAGGGAAGGATGTTGGAAAGGGTGGGTGAATAGTGTTTGCAAGAATATGCGTGGAAGGGAGGGAGCTGGTTAGAGACTAGGGTAAGGGTGGATGTAATGAATGTAAACTAGGAATGTCGGCTTCTTTCTCTGATGTGGATGGAATTCCATAAAGTGAAATATATTTTCTGATGATTTA
>NC_142952.1:5399152-5401652 GCF_046866305.1 Octopus bimaculoides
ATATATATATATATATATATATATATATATATATATATACATATATACGATGGGCTTCTTTCAGTTTCTGTCTACCAAATCCACTCACAAGGCTTTGATTGGCCCGAGGCTATAATAGAAGACACTTGCCCAAGGTGCCACACAGTGGGACTGAACCCAGAACCATGTGGCTGGTAAGCAAGCTACTTACCACACAGCCACTCCTACGCCTATATATATATATATATATATATATATATACACACACACACATATACATATCGTTTGTAGAAAATGTAAATCCGGAGAAGAAGCATGCTCTGAGATGTAGAGCAGTGTACATTTTAATGGGGGAAGCTGGTTTATGACATTACCCTGGGTTTCCCGTCCATGAAGGGTTTAGCTTTATGGCGTATCGTCAGGTCCCAAAACCTGTTGGCCTAAGACCTCTTCAAAATATGGAGAGAGGAAAGCCTCACTAGGAAGATAAATAATCGGGGATTACCTTTGTAGCGAGGCTTTTCCCCCTCCATATTTCGAAGAGGCCTTTGTGTTGTTTTATTTTTGTTTGACTCTACAATAGTTAGTCCTTCATCTCTATAAAGCCCTCTACTTTTATTTGTAACCAGTTGCTGTCTTCTGCTCTGTCACAATCAGGTCACCAGCTTCATTGAAAAGTTGAGTGACGATACCCTTATAACAGAGCTTTGTGTGTACACTATTCAATGGCTTCTACATTCCATCTCATTATAAAACAAAACTCTGGAAATTCCCTCTTTCTCTCTCTCTCTCTCTCTCTCAATAGAAAAAGCAGTCAGCTTAAAAAGAATAAGTCTCAAATTGTTCGAGGTGGTGTCACAGCATGGCCGCAGTCAAATAATATATGTGGTTGTGTGGTAAGAAGCTTGCTTCTCAACCACATTGTTCTGGGTTCAGTTCCCACTGTGTGGCACCTTGGGCAAGTGTTTTCTACTATAGTCTTGGGCTGACCAAAACTTTGTGAGTGGATTTGGTAGGTAGAAACTGAAAGAAGCCTGTCGTATATATATATATATATATATATATATATATATATATATATACATATACACATGCATAAAGAAAAATTGCGTTATGATAGTCATGTTGTCTGGGTATTAAACACACTATTTTCTGTTTTTTAGCTTTTGTTTTTATATCTGTTCTTTCTTTTTTTTTCCCGGATTTGTTTATAATTAAAAATATCCCAAATATCATTCCTTGAAAAAAAAATTTATTTAAAAAAAAAAAATTTTTTTTCGCAGAAAATTGAAATTTCTATCTTTTCTTTAAATTGGCAGAATTTTTTTTTTCTGTTTTTTTCTTTAATTCTTTATTTCTTTTTTTACTCTTAAGTTTGTTTTCCATTTTTATTTTTATTTTTTTGTTGTGCTTTATAAATTCTTAGATTTTCTTATATTTCCTCTGAGATTGGCAACATCCAATTGACAACCCTCCCTACCTTACCCCACCCCCACTCCACGTTCCTCCTCCTCTTCTGCCTCTTCATCCTCTTCGGTCTCCTCGTCATTCCCTAACCTCCTCCTCCTCTGTTGACGTTTCTCCGTTTTTTTTTTTCCCAATTCCATCAACACTAGCTTTGCTCTCATAGAGTAGTAGTAGTAGTAGCAGCATTAGTAGTAGTAGTGGTGGTGGTGGTGGTGGGTGTAGTGAAATTGGTGATGATAGTGGTGGGAGTTGATATTTATAGTAGTAGTTGTAGCAGCAGTAGTAAAAGTGATGAGTATAGGAGATAGTGGTAGTGGTAGTAGTAGCAGCAGTAATAATGGAAGTGGTGGTGGTGGTGGTGGTAGTAGTAGTAGTAGCAGCAGCTATGATGGAGATTGTAGTAGTGGTGGTAGTTGTAGCATTGGTAACAGTAGTGCTGGTTGGTGGTGAAGATAGCACAGTATAATGGTCATGGTTGGTGCCGCTAGTAGTAGTAGTAGTAGTTGTAATAACAGCGTGGTTGTAGTTGTGATAAATGTGGTAGTAGCAGCAGTAGAAAATATGTTAGTGATGGTGGTGGTATTGATGATGATGATGATGATGATGAAAACAGCAGGGTGGGTTAGAGTGAGGCACAGTGATTAGCAATGTAATTTCAAATTAATGAAGAACAATTTATACATAAATATCGCAACAGGACACATACAAATGCACACAGTCGCACATGCAAGCACAGTACTGCATACACCGAGATATGCGAGTGCATGTGCATGTTCATGCACATTCACATATTCACATTCACACATACATATTGACACATGCATTCACACAGAGACGCTTTTAGACGTATGCATTTATGCAAGCACGCAGTCTTGCATGCACATATATACATATTCCTGCAAACATGCAGTCTTGTATACATACACACACACACGCACATGCACATTTGCACAAACATGCAGTCATGTACACATACACATTTGCACAAACTCACATTTGCACGAACACACACACTTTCATGCGAGCATGCTGTCTTGTACGTATGCGAATACAC
>NC_142952.1:5406652-5416652 GCF_046866305.1 Octopus bimaculoides
GAATTCAAGTTAACCACCCGACACCTCTACTCCATTAAAGAATGCATCACCTCCTCTATTATTATCATTATTATTATTATTGAGTGAGAGAGCAGGGCATACCATCAAAGTGACACTGGGGTAAAATATACGAAGCCCAATATACCCATCATGACTACCCGTCTGATAAGGGTACACTAGGCACATGCATCACAACCATATGTGCGCAACATGGCAATCTCATATCACGATAAATAGGGCATGATCTTGCAGGTGGGGCCCAGTTAGAATTTTCTTCAGGTCAAGTAGCCCATCCCGCTCAAAAGGTCCCTGAAGAATAAGGTTTGTTTATTTCAGGCCTTGTGCCCAAAAGTAGAAAGGATTATTTATTCTCCTTAATAGTAGTCATATTAAGAGCGTAAGGTCGCAGCTGCAGCCATGGCGATGATGATGGTGCCATTCTAAGCCTGATAATTAGAAAGTATTAAAGAGGTTTTTTTTTGGTTTTTTTGTTTTTTGTTTTTTTGTTTTTGCAATAGATAAAGATCAATGCCTGTTTTCTAAAGAAACACAAGACTGTGTCTTGAAGACAAGCTAACCCACCTCCCGCTTCCTGCACCCCCCCCCTCCCCACACACACACACCACGCTTTTATTGATTTCTGTTTAGAATAATTAATTACCGTTTCTCCCACCTTTCTCCCCCCCCCACTCCGCCCCCATTATTATGTTACATTAACTACTTTTTTTTTATATTTATATTTACACACGCACACACATATTTTTTTCTCCTGTTTTTCTTACATCATCTTCTCCGCCACACTTAATTTTAGTTAAATGGTGCACAAAATATCTAATAAGTTGCTTTTATTCTTGTGTGGTAGTCCATCCATGACCACCTCATCATATTTTTCTGACACAGTGTATCTGGGACTACATTATTGTAATGTGCTCACACTTGTTATTGTCGCTTAGCCTCAAGTCAAGCTTCTTCCAGCATCCTCATCATCTATGATGCAAGGTTTTCCATCTGCTATCATCTTGTCTATTTTTTAAATCTTTCTTTTATTTAATAAATCTTTTCCCCCTCTCTTAAGATGGTAAGATGTGATTTGAGGAACATTTGGCTGTTATTTCTAGCAACCAGTTAAGGGATTGTTTCCTCAGTTTGAAATTCCACTGTTGTCAGTAAAAGTATTTCTATTATTATTATTATTATTATTATTATTATTATTATAGAGTGAGAAAACAGTGAATACCATCAAAGTGACACTGGGGTAAAATATATGAAGCCCATTATACCCATCATGACTACCCGTCTGCTAAGGGTACACCAGGCACATGCATCACAACCACATGTGCACGGCATGGTGATCTCATATCAAGATGTACAGCGCATGACCCAGATAGAATTTTCTTCAGGTTGAGTAGCCCATCCCACTCAAAAGGTCCCTAAATAAGGGTTGTTTAAGGATGTTGAATGAAACGCCTCTGATTCCAGAGGTGAATTATCCAAACCCCAAAGAATTCCTCTCAACACGTGTCTATGATACCCCACTACTACTTCTGTTCGTGATCAGGGATGCACATATCGTCAGCCACCAAGGGACATGCTCAACTGGTTAAGGTCAAACAACTGACATGCAAATCAGTGTTATTGAACAGAATATTTGCTGGATCCCATCTTTTATACCAAGACAAAACAATGTACATGATAACACTTCCAGTCAGTTAAGATCAGAAGCCATGAGAGCCTTATTATTATTATTATTATTATTATTATTAAGGCGGTGAGCTGGCAGTATCGTAGGCATGCCAAGTGAAATGCATAGCAGTATTTCATCTGCTGCTACTTTGAGTTCAAATTCCACTGAAGTTTTGACTTTGCCTTTCATCCTTTTGTGGGGGTCGATGAATTAAGTACCAGTTGAGTACTGGGGTCGATGCCTATAGTAGAAAGAATTATTATTATTATTATTATTATTATTATTATTATTATTATTGGTTTAAAATTTGGGCAGCAATTTTGCAGGAGGAACTTAGTCAATTACATTGACCCCAACCCATCCTATACTTATCTGGTACCAATTTGGAACCCAATTTTGTGTTATGCAACATGTTCGTTTATAAGTCAGTGCTGTGTAATTTGAGGGAGTCCTGGCTGCTATTTCTAACAAGTTGAGCAACTAAAGACGTAGAGGCTCCCTCATTGTCGTGGGCTAACAGCTGTGTTTAGTGGTGGAGGGGACAGGTGCGGTGAGGGATATTTTCCCTGATGTTTTTGAAATAAAATTCCAGAATTCCTTGTCAGATTCATCTACTGCAGCACCAGCAGCACCAGCAGCACCACCACCAGCACATTCAGCATCACCATTCTCTACCACTATCACCAGTGCCAACATTACCAGTCATAGCACCGCCACCACCACCATTTATAGCTCTCTCTCTCTCTCTCTCTCTCTCACCGCTTCCCTACCACCACTCTGTTCCTTACCATTAATTCATATGCATCTGGCATTTTTAATTTCAGGACGGGGATGGGGGGGGGAAGAAGGGGGGGGGGAGCGCTGGTAAGAACGGTGAAGGGTGTTAAGCAATGACAACTCCTGGGGGAGGGTAATTGAAAGCTAAAACACTAACAACAAGAACAACAGTAATAATAATAATAATAATAATAATAATAATAATGTGATGGTGGTGACAATGAGAAGAATAGTGAAGACGATGATGATGATGATGATGATGATGATGCTGGTGGTGGTGGTGGTGGTGATGATTTTGAGGGTATTGATGATGATGATGGTGATGATGGTGACTGATGACTATAATTTTTATACTGATGGTGATGATGATGTTTGTAATGATGATGATGATGATGAAGATGATGATGATGGTGGTTATGATGTCAGTGATGGTGACAATAGTGATGGCTATGATGATGGTTACGATGGTGACAGTGATTTTGATGTGGTGATGATGATGATGATCGTGATGGCGAAGATAGCGATTGTAATGAGGACAACGACGATGACGACAATCGTGATCGTCGTCGTCGTCATCGTCATCGTCATCGTCATCATCATCGTTTCTGTTGCCGCAAGGGAGGTGATGTGTGGCACGAGGTGGGGGGAGGCACGGCACGGCACGGCACGGCACGGCACATCATTCTACAACAACAGGGAATCATTTACAAAGTAACAACAATGATAATATAGTGAACAACAAAATACCGATACCACCACCACCACTACTACGACAACTAATAATAATAATAATGATAATAATGATAATAATGATAATAATAATAATAATAATAATAATGATAATAATGATAATAATGATAATAATAATAATAATGATAATAATAATATTAACACCAACCGTAAGAAGAATAAGAAGAAAAATATCAATAATAATAATAATAATGATGATTCTTATAATAATAATAATAATAATAATAATAATGATAATTATGGTAATAATAAAGAAAAATAAGCGAAATACATATTTAAGAATCTGTGGAGTGAAATTTTTGAAAATTGAGACCAATCAAAGAATGAAGTTACCGATTCTTCGCTTTCTTGCTTGCCTTCGAGTTTCTGCAATAGTTTTTTTTTTGTTTTTTAATCTGTCTTTTTATTTTTTCTGATTATATTTTTTTGTACATATTTTTTGTTTGTTTGTTTGTGGGGGTGGGGGAAGAATGATGTTATTTTGTGGGAATGGTGGGAGTGATGGTGGTGGTGGTGGTGGTGGTGGTGGTGGCATGGGGGAACTGGGTTTGTTCAGGTTTTGTAGATTTTTTTGTTTTGTATTATTTTCTGGTGCTTTTTTTTTATAACATTTTATTTTGGTTAAATTTTTTTTTGTATTTTTTCTTCAAACCAATTTAATCCAAACACATTTAAATAACTTTTTATTTAATTTATGTATTTATTTGGTTTAGTTTATTTTTTTGTATATATATATGTGTGTTGTGTGTGTGTTTTTTTTTCTTTTTCCCCCCACTTTATTTTGTAAATAAAAAAGAAAAATTGCAATAAGAACTTCGTTTCACATGAAACCATGCATTGGCTTAAAGAATCCGTAAAAATAAAAATTAAAAATAACACTAATAATAAAACGGCGAAAAAAAAAGGTTTAAAATAACTAGCACCAAATTCCAACCAAACCTCGTGCCACCCACCCAGCCCACCCACCCATCTCGTCTGTTCTTCCTCTCATTTCATGAAACAGCGTGTACAAACATGCAGAAAAAAAAAATTAAAACACACGCACACACAGAGAAAAAAAATATATATATATTTCAAATATAAATAAATATGAAAAAAAAAAACCCAGCTGCTACCCCCCCCCCCCTCCACCACACACATACACACGCTACCACTTTAAGCTGTATCATCCTCATCATCATGATCATCATGATCATCATCATCAGCTAATAGCATCATCTTCTCTCCATCACACATCTGCCAATGGTGAAGCCTCTAATGTTTGTTCAGTGTACTAGAAATAGCAGCTAAGTCTCAAATCAGATTCTGAAGTCTTAAACAAGGATGCATGGCCAATAGCTGATAAGATCATCATCATCATTTACTGTCCATTTTCCATGCTAGCATGGGTTGAAAGCTTTGACCAGAGCTGGTTAGGCCAGAGAGCTGTGCCAGGCTCTATTAATTCTTCTGGTGTGGTTTCTTTGGCTGTATCCCATTCCTGTGGAGGCACAATGGCCCAGTGGTTAGGGCAGTGGACTCGCAGTCCTAGGATCGCAGTTTTGATTCCCAGACCAGGCGTTGTGAGTGTTTATTAAGAACACCTAAAGCTCCACGAGGCTGCAGCAGGGAGTAGTGGTGAAACCCGCTGTGCTCTTTCACCACAACTTTCTCTCTTACTTCCTGCTTCTGTTGTACCTGTATTTCAAAGGGTCAGCCTTGTCTCCTTGTTTCTCTCCGTGTTCCTTTCTGTTGAAGAGCTTAGGCTCGAAACGTTAAAGACTTTCTCTATTCCCGAGCGTTAAACTAATACATCCATTTGTTGTTTACACCACCTGTCGCCGTCTGTTGTTTTTTTTGTAAATTCTCCCATATATATATATATATATATATATATATATATATATATATATATATATATATGACTGGCTTCTTTCAGTTTCTGTGTACCAAATCCGCTCAGAAGTCTTTGGCTGGCATGAGGTTATGGTAGAAGACACTTGCCCAAGGTGTCACACTGTGGGACTGAACCCGGAACCATTCACAAAATTTCATCTGACAAGTTTGAGAAAGGAACGAAAGCGCTAATAATTAATAATGAAGAAATAAAAAGATTTTTTTTTCTAAAATTCTGGTGACTTTTTTTTCTCAATATTCAATTTCTGTGCATCACGCCAAACACTCTGTACACACACACACACACTGATATGTGTGTGGGTCTGTATTATTTGTGTCAGCTTGTTTTGATACCACATGACAGTTGTAAACGAGAGTCCCTATCATACAAGCAGTGTCGTTCATTTCCAATATTCTGTGAAGACATGTGTAGCCATAGGGAAATAATACGTTCCAAAGAAATAGGTGAGGGTTGGTGACAGAGAGGGCATACAGCTGTAGAAAAATTTGCTTTAGTAAACTCTGTCTAATCTATACAATCTTGGAAAGGTGGTTGTTTAAACGATGATGATGATAGTTTCACATATTTTTATATTCCTAGACAAAATACTCTATTCCTAGCCAAAAAAATGGTTTAATTTTAGATCGTAATTTCTGTATTGAATGGTGTAATTATACACATTGGCGTTTGTAGGAATTTTCAAATGAATCCCTCCAGAGTTTGCCAAAACATCATTTTACCTTATTACTGATGCACACACACACACACACACATATATGTGTGTGTATGTATATATATATATATATGCGTGTGTGTGTGTGTTTGTATATCTTATATATATATTTGTATATTTGTGGCACCCTGGGCAAGTATCTTCTACCATAGCCTCAGGCCAGCCAAAGACTTGGTAGATGGAAACAAAAAGAAGCCTGTCATACCCTCCTCCTCATCATCATCATTTAGTGTGCTTATATATCTTATATATATATTTGTATATATATATATATATATATATACGTGTGTGTAATGTGTGTGTGTTAAGGGTGCATGATGCCCTAGTGGTTAGGGTGTGTTACACTCAGTGTCATGACATCATGGTTTCAATTCTTCGATGAGGTGGTACATTGTGTTCTTAAGCAGAACACTTCATCTCATTATTTACATTTGACAGATATTTGTCCTCATCTTGTTTGTTGTAAACACAACGTTTCGGCTGATATACTCTCCTGCCTTCATCAGGTGTCTTGGGGAAATTTCAAACCTAGTTCTCATTCGAAAATGTCGTAATCGACGGAGTGCCACGATGTGTGTGTGTGTGTGTGTGTGTGTGTGTGTGTGTGTGTGTGTGTGTGTGTGTGTGTGTGTGTGTGTGTGTGTGTGTATGTGTGTGCGTATATATATATGTGTGTGTGTGTGTGTGTATACATACATGACTAACTTGCACACAGTTGAAGATGCCTGTCCCAATTGGGTTTGAACCTGGAACCATGTTTGCCAAGCTAGCTTCTTAACCACACCTATGTGTGTGTGTGTGTGTGTGTGTGTGTGTATGTGTGTGATAGAGAAGAGTGTGTTTTGTGTGTGCTGCTAGTTGCATGTATGTGTTCACGCACACACACACACACACGTGTATGTATGTGTGTGTGTGTGTACTGAAGCATGCGTGTGTATTTCTGCATGAATAAATAAGACGAAATCAGTAATTTAAAATTCAAAATCACATAAAAAAATTTTTTTTTAATTCTCAAGAGAATCCTGATTTGTTTAAACATTTTTTGTTTTTTTCTTTTTGAGAGTTTATTTTTTATTCTGCTGTTTAATTAAATTTAATTAAAAACTTCACCCAAGAACATTGTTGCCTCGTTAAATCTAAGAATCCTATTTGCTTACTAAATTTCCATTGACTTTATTTAATTAAATGCTTTGCAACATGGCATGTGATAGTTCAAGCCAATAATGAAGTACCCACATGGTCATAAAATCTGCTAGAAACAACAGCCAAATCTCCTTCAAACCACCACCACCACCATCATCATCATTTAGCGTCTATTTTCGTTTGAAACTGGTAATTTGAAGAGCTGCACCAAGTTCAAATCTGATTTGGCATGGTCTGTATGGCTGGATCCCCATTCCTATTGAACGCCAACCACTCATCATCATCATCATCATCATCATCGTTTAACGTCCGCTTTCCATGCTAGCATGGGTTGGACGATTTGACTGAGGACTGGTGAAACCGGATGGCAACACCAGGCTCCAGTCTGATTTGGCAGAGTTTCTACAGCTGGATGCCCTTCCTAACGCCAACCACTCAGAGAGTGTAGTGGGTGCTTTTACGTGTCACCCGCACGAAAACGGCCACGCTCGAAATGGTGTCTTTTATGTGCCACCCGCACAAGCCAGTCCAGGGGCACTGGCAACGATCTCGCTCGAAAATCCTACAGGAGCCAGTCAGGCGGTACTGGCAACGGCCACGCTCAAAATGGTGCATCTCATGTGCCACCCGCACAAGAACCAGTCCAGGGGCACTGGCAACGATCTTACTTGGCTTGCCGGGTCTTCTCACGCACAGCCCATTTCCAAAGGTCTCGGTCCGTAGTCATCGCCTCGGTGAGGCCCAATGTACGAAGGTCTTGCCTCACCACCTCAGCCCAGGTCTTCCTGGGCCTACCTCTTCCACGGGTTCCCTCAACTGTTAGGGTGTGGCACTTTTTCACGCAGCTATCCTCCTCCATTCTCACCACATGTCCATACCAGCGCAATCGTCTCTCTTGCACGCCACAACTGATGCTTCTAATGTTCAGCTTTTCTCTCAAGATACTTACACTCTGACGGGTATTCACATTGACATTACACATCCAACGGAGCATACTGGCTTCATTCCTTGCGAGCTTACGTATGTCCTCAGCAGTTACAGCCCATGTTTCACTGCCATGTAGCATGGTTGTTCGTACGCATGCGTCATACAGTCTGCCTTTTACTCTGAGTGAGAGTCCCTTTGTCGCCAGCAGGGGTAAGAGCTCTCTAAACTTTGCCCAGGCTATTCTTATTCTAGCAGCTACACTTTCAGCGCACCCACCCCCACTACTAACTTGGTCGCCCAGATAGCGGAAGCTATCGACTACCTCTAGTTTTTCACCCTGGAATGAGATAGAAGTTGTTTCCTGTTTGTTTGCAGTCTTTATTGCACCTGAACATCTGCCACAAACAAAAACTAACTTGCTAGTTAACCTGCCTTTGATGTTGCTGCACCTCTTATGTGTCCATAGCTTGCACCGGGTACATCTTATAGAGTTACTACCTACTCCTTTTCTACATACTGAGCAGGGCCATCTACCTGAAGGGGTTTGTGTTTTATCTACCTTCCTACTTATTAGGATTTTGGTTTTAGCTAGGTTGACTCTAAGGCCCTTCAGTTCTAGACCTTGCTTCCACACCTGAAACTTCTCCTCTAGTTCTGATAGTGACTCCGCAATTAGGGCAAGGTCATCAGCATAGAGGAGCTCCCAGGGGCAACCTGTCTTGAACTCCTCTGTGATTGCCTGGAGGACTATGGTAAATAATAGGGGGCTGAGGACGGAACCTTGGTGGACCCCTACCTCTACCCGGAATTCATTGCTGTACTCATTTCCAACCCTCACCTTACTGGCCGCATCTCTGTACATGGCTCGCACAGCTCTCACTAGCCATTCTTCTATCCCAAGTTTCCTCATTGACCACCAGATAAGGGATCGGGGGACCCTGTCAAAGGCTTTCTCCATGTCAACGAAAGCCAGGTACAGAGGTTTATCCTTGGCTAGGTATTTCTCTTGCAACTGTCTCACTAGAAATAAGGCATCAGTAGTGCTTTTACCTGGCACGAACCCAAACTGCATCTCATCTAAATTGATTCGCTCCCTAATTAGTTGGGCTATGACCCTCTCTGTAACTTTCATAACCTGATCTAACAGCTTGATGCCTCTGTAATTATTTGTATCTAAAGCGTCCCCTTTACCTTTGTAGCAGTTGACTATGATGCTGCTACACCAGTCATAGGGTATGACTCCTTCGTGTATCACCTGGTTCGTAATACGGGTGACTAGGCTATAGCCAACACTGCCAGATATTTTGAGCATCTCTGCAGTGATTCCTGATGGGCCGGGGGCTTTCCCGGTCTTCATACTCTTAATTGCTTTATCTACCCTGGTACTATCAACTCGGATAGCTGGTCCCTCTATTGGGTCGACATAAGGCAGGCTCTCTTTCTCCCATTCATTCTCTTTATTAAGCAATCTATCGTAGTGGCATCTCCAGACCTCTTTCTTTGCATCCTCATTTAATGCAAGCGTACCATCATCCATGCGAACACATTTCTCTCCTACAACATCACTATTCTCTCTCCTACACTGTCTTGCAACCCGAAATACCTCGAGTCTTTGGTCCTCACGGCGCAGAACATTGGCAAATCTTTCCTTATCTGCTTCCCCTCTGGCTAAATAAACCTGTCGCCTAGCCTCCCTTCTGGCACATTGGTACAATTCCCTGCTACCACTGTTCTTCCAGTCCTTCCAAGCTTGTTTCTTTTGTGGTAATTGGTGCTTTTTATGTGCCACTGGCACAGGTGCCAGTTACGTGTCTGGTCACAGGGAAATATTACCCTTGCTTGGAAACAAGTGATGGTTGGCAGCAGGAAGAGCATCCAGCCATAGAAGATGTGCCTCAGTAAACTCTGTCTAGTTTATACAAGCATGGAAAAGTAGATATTAAAACAATGAAGGTGATACGTGTGTATATATATATATATATATATATATATATAACATGAAATGTTAGTGCCAAGCAGTGTTCAGGCATAAGGAAAATGTAGGTTAGTTAAAATATGTTTGTGACATATTTCAGCTGCTTAAAGGCAAATACACTGCAGTTGCCACGGA
>NC_142952.1:5429152-5461652 GCF_046866305.1 Octopus bimaculoides
TAATGTTGATGGTGACATTCATGCTGATAATAATAATAATAATAATGATGATGATGATGATAATTATAATAACGAGAGAGATAACTTATATTAAATCTCTGAGCGTGAGATAAACAGTACAGAATCATAAAATATGTTTGCCAACTAAATGTGGTGGTTTATAGAGGACGATGTTACTGTTGCTTTTAGCTCCAGGAAGACGTTTCCGCCAGCGACACACAGTCTGTGTCTGATTATTATTTGTGAGGGAGGACATTGCTCCCATCTCTAGCCTTACGTGATACACACAGACGCAGGTTTCTGGGTGGTTACCTGTCCTCCATGTGTGTTAATCACTGGCTAGTGATGAAGAACTCATTCCACTCACAAAATACTATATTTCCTTTTTCTAGTGACACACTGTTACTGATCTCATAAATAGAGAGATAAGCTATATTGAATCTCTGAGCAAGAGACAAACAGTAACACTACGGAATAGTAAAATTTATTTGATTACTAAATGTGGCGGTCCTATACAGGACGGTATTAATGTTGTTTTTAGCCCCAGGAAGAGGCTAGAGATGGGAGTGATGACCTCCCTCACAAATACTAATTGGATACAGACTGTGTCGTTGACCAGCTGGGGGAGATGTCTTCCTGGGGCTATAAAAAACAGTGACATCATCCTCTATAGGACTGCCATATTTAGTTGGAAAATATATATTTAGAATTATAATAATATCTGTTTGTGATGACGAGATTGTTGGTGATGATGATGATGGTGGTTGTGGTAATAATGTGGGGCTGAACCCGGAACCATGTGGTTGGTAAGCAAGCTACTTACCACACCGCCACTCCTACGCCTTGTCAATGTTCACATACTTTCATATACTTCCCTTGTACATGCACACGCACATACTCACACAGAGTTGAAACGCTGTTTGATTTTTCTTTTCAGCACCAGTTTGCCATCACCCCTTCCTTCCTTATTCATCCATCACCCCTTCCTTTCTCATTCATCCGTTGTGACAGAGAAAAACACAAGGGTATTATCATAGTAGATTATCGGTTATGACGTCTTGCTAGAAAAATGTAGTCAAGAAAAGTATGGTTATCAAGGCTAATTTGACAAAATATATTGTTGTAATGTCTCTTGACTGTATGTCACTACGATGGAGATCTCATCAGCTATCATGAAGCTGAAATTAAAGCAATATCTAAGATATAGACTCGTACTCGTGTATGATTTGGTTATAATTATCTAGAATACACTTAAAATCATTCGTTCTCTTCTGTCTTGTAGAGTGCATTAAATTTATATATGTATATGTATGTATATATGTATATGGATGTGTGTATATATATATATATGTGTGTGTGTGTGTGTATATATATAATGTGTATATATATATATATATATATATATATATATGTAATGTATGTTTATGTATATATATATGTAATGTATGTTTATGTATATATATATGTAATGTATGTTTATGTATATATATATGTAATGTATGTATATGTATATATGTATATGCGTGTATATATATATGTATGTATATATGTGTATATATATATGTATATGTGTATATGTATATATATATATATGTGTATATGTGTGTATATATGTATCATCATCGATGATGATGTATATATGTGTGTGTATATATATATATGTATATATGTGTGTATATATATGTATATGTGTGTGTATATGTGTATATATATATATATATATATATATATATGTATGTATATGTATATATGCATGTATAATATATATGCAAGTAAATGTTGTGCATATGTAAAAATGTTTATGTATATATATATGTATGCATATATATATATATATATATATATATATATATATATATATATATATATATATATTTGCATATGTAAATTTGTCTATGCATGTGCCTATGTATATTTTTTTGTAATGTGTGTGCATGTGTATATATAAATATGTGTCTATGTATGTATGTATGACACAGTTAATGAGAACCTAATTTAATATGATATTCTATATTCTCGTCTTTTAAACATTGAGAAAATTAAGTTAGAAATTTGGTAAAGCTTTACTTTGTTATGGCTGAAAAGTTTCCAAATTTGGTGCAGATGAGTGAGAACGAAAGAGTAAGGAAGGCAGAGAGAGGAGGAAAGAAGAAAGGAGAGAGTAGATGGCTAAGTAAGACAGGGTGAGTGAGAGAGAGTGAGGAAGAGGAAGAAAGTAACAGCAAAAATGAACGAGTTTATCATCACTCTCTATCGTCTGTTATTTGAGCAAGGTTTTGTCTCTTATTCATTTCATCTATGTGTGTGTATATATATATATGCATATATGTGTGTATATATAGTTTCATTGGGGTATTTAACCGTGGAGTTTACCACATTAAGCTCATCCATTGATACTGGCTATCAGATAAATTTGTAATCAGGAGATCCTTTGTTCTTCTAAATAAATGTCTGAAAATCCACAGGTCTCCATAGAGTTTGTATAATAACAAGCCTGTGTTTATCTCCTCCTCCTCCTCCTCCTCCTCTCATCTTCTCCTTCTCCTCCCCCTCCTCCCCCTTTCCTTTCTCTTCCATCTCCCCATTTCCTCTCCTTCCTCCACCCCTTTCCTTATTATTTCTGAGATTCTTCAGGAATTGACTTCAATTAAAGTTATTCTTGAAATGATATCAAAATAGAATTTTTGGAAACAAAAAAAAAAATATAGGCAGGGAAAAGAAAACTTTAAAAATTAAATAAATAAGTGTACAAAAAGATAAATAAAATCACTGTAAAACAAATAAATTTGAATTTAGAAATATATAAACAGCAAAAACTAGAGCAACTATTGCAACAACAAAAAATGCAATAACGACCAGGATGTTCCTGCCACAACCATGCTGTCTTTTGTTCAGATGTCCATTATTTTGTTGTTATTTGGCACTATTCAAGTTACCATCAATTTTAGCCATTTTTCTTGAACCATCACTTTTTATGTATCCCCCAAAGCATCAGACCCTTACCCCACAAACTTCACTGTTTTCATTATGTAACACAGGTTGTTTCGTTTTCTAATAAGCGAGAATTTGTCAGAAGGCCTCCAGGAAAGCGAAACGCCCCACATTACATGACAAAACAGTGAATCCATGCAATCTTGGAGAGTTGTGAAAGCTCAGCCACAGAGAACGGCATCTCATACCTGTGAAGATGGTGAAGGATTTGTACACATCTCTTCCCAGGTACATTGAAGCAATCATTCAAGCTAAGGGAAGCCACAGGAAATATTAAGAATGTACAGTAACTTCTTGAAATGAACATTATGTAATAAATTTCCATTATAGACATTTTTCTGTTTTAAAACACTGTATCTTGACTGGTTTATGTGAGGTGGCCAAAACCTTTTGCATGACCATTCTTGGTGGTTATCTCACACCTTACGCTCTCATTCAGAACCCCTACTACAAAATATAATGATTAGGTATGGAAATTACCCCAACAGAGCCCATGTTTCATTTGTAAAAAATGCAATGCAAAACATTGATTTATAAGTTGGCAATTAGTAGAAATTTAAAATAGTTTAAAGTAGCTGAAGACTTTTGCATGGTACTCTGTGTGTGTGTTGGTGTG
This sequence comes from Octopus bimaculoides, assembly GCF_046866305.1. Lineage (NCBI taxonomy): Eukaryota > Metazoa > Mollusca > Cephalopoda > Octopoda > Octopodidae > Octopus > Octopus bimaculoides. The sequence goes on from NC_142952.1 coordinate 5,432,760, forward strand.
GCTGTGTGGTAAGAAGTTTTCTCCTCAACCACATGGTTCTAGGTTTAATTCCACTCTGTGGAATCATGGGCAGGTGTCTTGTACTATGGCTTTGGGCTGATCAAATCCTTGTGAATAGATTTGAGAGACATAACTAAAAGAGGTCCGTCGTATATGCATGTGTGTGTTATTTCTTTACTACCCACAAGGGGCTGGCTACACACAGAGGGGACAAACAAGGACAGACAAGCGGATTAAGTCGATTACATCGACCCCAGTGCGTAACTAGTACTTATTTAATCGACCCCGAAAGGATGAAAGGCAAAGTCGACCTCGGCGGAATTTGAACTCAGAACGTAGTGGCAGATGAAATACCGCTAAGCATTTCGCCCGGCGTGCTAACGTTTCTGCCAGCTCGCCGCTGTGTGTGTGTGTGTGTGTGTCTTTCTCACCCACCATCGCTCTTAACAACCAGCACTGGTGTATTTACATCCCTGTAACTTAGTGGTTCAGCAAAAAAGACCGATAGAATAAATACCAGGCTTTAATAAAATAAGTACTGGGGTTGATACATTTGACAAAGATTCTCCAAGGCAGTGCCCCAGTATGGTCACAGTCTGACTGAAACAAGTAAAAGATATACTATGTGTGTGTGCGTGTATGTGTGTGTGTGTGTGCGTGCGTGTATGTGTGTATATATGTATGTATGAATGCATATGTATTAAAATGTGTGTGCACATGAAAACACCTTTTATAAAAGAATGTTGAGGGTTTTGTCTAAAAGAATGTTTATAGGTAGAATAAAAAATGTAATTAGGTGAGGTGTGTTTAAGAATTCCTGTAACAATGAAATGAATTGTACTTTTTCCTTTTTCTCGCCACTTCCTCCTCCAACCTTTGTAACAACTAAAACAGCGGAAAAGGGGGTGGGTGTGCCCTGGTGTTGTTTTCAAAAAAACCATGGCCTATATGTTTGTATTACTTGGGGTCAAAGCATTTATTTTTTTTAGTTTTTTTTTTTTTCATTTTTTAAAAAAAATATTGTTTTGTTATTTGACCTGATCTGACCTTCTCTTAGTTTGGATGTAGATCAGGTCAAGACAAATCATCATCTTCATTTAACGTCCGTTTTCCATGCTGGCATGGGTTGGACTAGACAATGTGACCAGAGATGATAAACGGAAGAGCTACTCCAAGCTCCAATCATATGTTTTGGCCTTATTTCTACAGTTGGGTTGCCCTTCCTAACACCGTCCACTTTACAGAGCATACTCGGTGCCTTTTACATATCCATAAACATACACACACATTAACACATCTGTGCATACACACTCACAGACACACAGTTACACACATAAAGAGAAAGCTATACACTCACGCATTTACGTACATCGCTACATGTACATACACACTCATACACAGACAAGATACATTTTCTGACATACAAACCTACATATATATACTAACACACATGTACATACACACATGTATATAGACAAACATACACACTCGAACAGGCTTGGTTATATGCACACAAAGCTCTATACATTCATATTGATGCATATGCACATGCACACACACACATTCAGGAATGCACACATAGGTGTCACTTTTTTGTATGTTACCAGTAAATGTCATGGGCATTGGTGCTCTTTATGTTTCAGTGGCACACGTGCCTTTTATGCGTCACAGATATGGGTGCCTTTTGTGTGTTACTAGCATAGATGCCTTTTACACGTCACTGGCACAAGTGCCTTTCACAGATATGGGTGTCTCACATGGGTCACCAACATGGGTGCCTCACATGTGTCACTAGCATAGGTGCCCTTTTATTTGTCACTGATACACATGCTTTTTACGTGCCTCTGGCACAGGTGCTTCCTATGTGCCACCGGCAGAAGTGCCACCAACATGTCTCCAACAAAGGTGCCTTTTATTTGTTGCTGGCACAAGTGCCCTTTTAATGTCTCCTTTTTACACATCTCTGGTACAGGTACCTTTTACATGTCACCAGTACAGGTACCTTTTACATGTCACCAGTACAGGTACCTTTTACATGTCTCCAGTACAGGTCCCTTTTGTGCGTCACTGGCACAGGTGCCTTTCATGGGTCACCAGCACAGGGTGCCTTCTACACGTCACTAGCATGGGTGCCCTTTTATGTGCCACTGGCACGAGTACCTTTCACGTGTCACTGACCCAGGTGCCATTTACATGTCACCAGCATGGACGCTTTTTATGAAATAATGGACCCGTGATCAATGACATGCCATCCACGACCATCCAACCTTTGTTTCCTTCAGGGGATTAATACACTCCACACCATATAACCCTCTGCGTCTTTTTCGTTCTGTTCTTGTAATGATAGAGTGAAATTTGAGGGAGAATTGACTGTTATTTCTAGCTGACCAAATGGCCATGTGGAGGCTCCCGTGCGGGTTGGCTGGTGGGTCGGTCGGTTAATTAATGGGTGTGGTCTGTTATTTAAGTCCGGTATGTTCAAAAAAGAAAAAAAAAAAAGGTACGCTGTCTTCGCTGGTTTGTTTGTCTAGCAAGCTTGTCCGTTGAAATAAGAGTGCAATAATATGTCACTATGAATTTAGTCATCATCATCATCATAACAATAATAATAATCATAGTAGTTACCTGCTTAACTTTGCTTAGATTTATAGTGTTTGGTGACAACTTACATATTTTATTACATATAATGGCACCTTTGTGTAACTAAAATAAAATATATATGTATATATATGTATGTTTATTCTTTAACAAGAATAAATTTGTACACTTTTCAAAAGTATAGAGTAACACGTCAGATTGATGTAAATTCTTTCGTTTTTTTAACTAAACATAAAGACAAACATGTATATATATATATATATATATATATATAGGGTGTGATGAGTAAATTATGGCCATTTTATATTTTTAATTTCACGCATGTGATTTTGTCAAATACACAGTATAGTAGGGTCAGTTGGGCAATGTCTGTGAGACAAACAGCGCCATGATGCAATTTGGAAGCAATATGCTGCACTGCTTGGCATTCACACTAGAAGATCCAATATGGCCACTTCAGAGGGTTTGGGTATCAGTTTGAGAACATGTACTAAGAGTGATAAAAAAAAAAAAATCAAACATCCAGTTAACATCATGGTGTTTGGAGTGATCACTAGAGATGGCAACATTATGCTTCCATTCATCTTCCCACACGCGCTCAGATTCAACACAGAGCCCTATATAAGTGTCTGGAGGAGGTAGTGCTGTATATATCACATTATTACATAGAAGCATAAATACCTAAGTATATACATATACACAAGCATACCTACATGCTTCTGCATACGTATATATACATACGTATACAGGGGGGTACCCAAAATAAACCAGAATTTTGCAATGTTATTTCATTCACTTAGTTTTACATGTTTACCCTTTTATCGCCTTCAGAATATTTTCCATTTGAAGCAATGCATCAATCCAAGCACGTTTTGTGCTGTTGGAAGCAATACTAGAACTCTTGTGAAGTGATGCCTCTTAATGCCTCCATTTTTTTTTTTCTTCACCTCTTCCATATCTGCAAATTCTGAAGCACCAGCTTTCATCACCAGTGATGACCTCCAGAAAAAAAAAAAAAATGGTCCAGATTAACTTCCAACTGTTTCTTCAGTTATGAGTGCTTTTGATTCTCTGTGAGCAAGCGAGGCACAAATTTTGCTGCAACTCTTTTCATTCGCAATTCCTCGCTCAAAATTCGTTGGCAGGAGCTCCAGGACACACCGGTCATATCAACAAGTTGGTCAATTGTTTGCTGATGGTCCTTCAAGATCATTTCATGAATTTTCATTGGTTCAGGAGGTCGGCGGTTGCCCTGAACGAGGTTGGTCTTCAAGCAACAAACGACCATTCCTAAAGCATGGAAACTACTCGTGAACTTGTGTTTTGCTCAAGGCAGTGACCTTGTAAGCTGTTGGTAGAATGACATCTGTTTTAGCTAATGTTTTTCCCAGCAGAAACCAGAATTTCATGGAAGCACACAATTCCTTTGTAAAAATCGACAAACGGGGAAGAAGCACTGCAAAACAAAGATGCAGCATGTGACAGATTCACCTCACTGGGCAACGCCGGTAAGCAGACTGATGCCTGAGGGTCTAATCAAGTGACTTCTAGCAGCAGAAGCCTGAACGACAATGGGCTTGTCCCACAGAGAACGTTTTCAGTTACTTTTAGGTACCTCGTACACACATCTTAAGATGCACCTGTATATGACTCATGGGAGTCATATACACTCCCCTATGTATGTGAAAGACATCTGTGTACACTTAATTATATGCACACTTGTAACCCATATATGCACATGTATGTACATATCTCTACATGCACACACACCTACAAACACACATGCACATACATCCAGAAATACACATCTACATATGCATATACATACATGCACCCAAATACACATTTAAACATACAGAAAAAAGCTACTTACTGACATATCTACACACATACACACATGTTGATATACACACATGCATATACATACATATCCATAAACACACACACACATTAACACATCTGTGCATACACACTCACAGACACACAGTTACACACATATAGAGAAAGCTATACACTCATACATTTACGTACATCGCTACATGTACATACACACTCATACGCAGACAAGATACATTTTCTGACATACAAACCTACATATATATACTAACACACATGTACATACACACATGTATATAGACAAACATACACACTCGAACAGGCTTGGTTATATGCACACAAAGCTCTATACATTCATATTGATGCATATGAACATGCACACACACACATTCAGGAATGCACACATCTATTCATGTGTGCATACCTATATATGCACATGTAAATAGCTACATTTACGTATATACAAAGATACACTCTCTCACACAGCCACATCTATGCACACACACACACACACACATACATACATACATACATACACAGACAGACAGACACAGACATATACGCATACATATATTTACATTGAAATAGATATACATACACACTCTAATGGGCATATTTACACACAGACATATACACACACACATCTATGTACACACACACATATCTATGTACACACACATACATCTATGTACATACACGCACATATACAATCACACAGATACATCTATACACAACACAAACCCACATCTACATACAAATATACATCTGCTCAGAAACACAAGCACAGGTACGCATAAACACAAATACACACCTACACACACACACGCATACACACCTACACCTACGTGTACACACCTCCATAGACGCACATCTCCAAGCACATATGTTCTCATACTCTCATTACAGCTGACAACTCTCTCAGGAGTACCAGCCATAAACTGATATAGATTTCCTTTGAAGAACACTTTACCAAATAACTGAGTTATTTACAGGAGATGTTGTTGGACATGGCGTCGTATTGAAATAGAAGTGCACGTGTGTGTGTGTGTGTGTGTGTGTGTGTGTGTGTGTGTGAGTGAGTATGTATATGTGTTCTAGTTTCTCTCTGTCTCTTTGCATGTGTGTGTGTGTGTGTATGTTTGTGTGTTTATATATATATATATATGTATATATATATATATATATGTATGGGTTCTCTCTCTCTCTCTATATCTATATATCTCTCTCTATCTCTCTCTCTCTCTCTCTCTCTATATATATATATATATATATATATATATATAATGTATATGTGTATGTATGTAATAGAACCAATTTTATGAAGTAATCACTTTTAGCTAAGACCTCTTTCCACCCCCACAAATATATATATATATATATATATATATATATATATATAAAAATGTGAGTGTAGATATATATATATATATATGTGGATGTATGTATATGTATGTGTGTATTAGTATCTATATATTTTATTATTTATAGGTATATGAATATGTATTTGTGAATTTGTATTATATTTATATGAATATGCCTGACTGCTAAATATCCATATACACCTTTGAGCTACATACATATATATATATATATATATATATATATATACATACATACATACATACCCCATTGGCTCATACACGCACACACATGTACACTCAGGTATATATATATACTCGTGCATGTGACTTTGCTTGTGCATAAGTATACATGCATACATACATACATATATATATATATATATATATATATATATATATATATACATGCACGTGTACACAAGTAGATGTACAGGTGTATATATATATAGATGCAGCCATATATAGATAGATTTGCAGCAATCTTCACCGTTTTTCTGAAGAGCCATAAAGGACGTGTTTTTCTCATATTGGTGCTGTGTTTATGCCGAATGTACACTTTATTCTATTCCATACTACCATTCCTGTGTATTCCTCTATCTATAGCTGATTCTTATATATATATATATATATATATATATATATATATATAAATATGCACATATATACATACATACATACATATATGAGTGTATATGTATATACAAATATGTGTGTAGGTGGGTGTGTGTGTGTATATACACACACACACACACACACACACACACAGACACACACACACTTGGTTCCATATATTTCCATCTCTATCAGATCTTCATCGCTTTTGCATAGATTAAATCTCTATAACTGAGATATATATTTCTGTGTCTGTATATTATGTATAGGACTTCTGTGTGTGTATGTGTGTGTGTGCATATATATATATATATATATATATATATATATATATATATATAAACAAATAATAAATGAGTATATGCATATATACGTACAGGTGTGCGCATACCTACGTCTACCTGTATATATAGGTGCATATCTGGGTACAGGACATTGCAAACAAAACGTAGACAAGAAATAATAATAACCAGAGTACAGAAAACACACAAGCCACATAGAGAACATTTTCCTTCATCAGCTACCCCCGTTTTAACACCAGCGTTTCGAAGAGTTGGGCAGGACGCATCGTTAAAACGGCTCTTCCCATGGACCGCAAATTAAATTTGTATACACAAATTAAATCGGTGCCATGGAGGAATGTAGTGGCGGACAAAAAACAAGACAGGAAAACAAACGGAAAAGGCCATGCGGCCAGACGTGAAAAATTATGTGTATATGAACGCTGTGAGGCACGAACTTGAAAGTGGGGATGGAGTAAGTTCGCATGTTTGCTCGGCGATAGCCAAGGAAGAAAAGGATTATTGACCGGAAGCATGTGACCATGCAGGGGTAAGGGAGAGAGAGAGTGAGTGGTAGAGGGAGAAACAAAGGGAGGAAGTAGAAGAATAGGTGAGCAACGAGAGAAAGAGAGGAATATAGTAGTAACGGGAGGAAGTACGAGGGGGGAAGAGAGATATATAGTAGTAACAGAAGGAAGAATGAGAGGGGTAAAGAGAGACACGTAGTAGTAACAGAGGAAGAACAAGAGGGGGAAAAAGTGATAGAGATAGAGTAGCGTCGTGTGTTTGTGTATGTAATTGTATTTGTGTGTATGTCTGTATATGTGTGTGTGTGTGTAACTGTCTGCGTATGTATTTATATGTTTGTATGTATGTCTGTGTGTGTGTGTGTGTGTGTGTGTACCTCTGTATTCTTTTATTCATTAATTTTTTTATTTGTTTGTCATTTCACAGTGGTCATGCTGGAGCATCACCTTGTGGTGATGGTGGTTGGGGTGGGGAGTATAACAGGATTGATTTTTAACATAGCTGGGGTGGGAGGGGCAGTGGAGTAAAATAGGAACCGAAGGGGTCCATGAGCAATAAATAGTTGAGAAGCACTGGTTTAGAGTGAGATTATTTTTCTCCATGGCAAACTGCAGTGAAAAGGGCCTTTTTATTGGTGAAATATCTCTCAAATATAGTTGAACTGGTTTAAAAATATATAACTATATATATATATATATATATATTGACATGATGTATGTATGTATAACTATATATATATATATAACATGATGTATGTAGAGAGAGGATTGTATTGGAAATGAATGGAGATGTACTTTGTGTTATAGAGAGAGAGAGAGAGGCCACCACTATAGATTGCCACTCCACATTTTCAATCCACACTTGGTGTCAAATATATCTGACATGCAGTTAAGATTTGTAATATAATTTTAGGTGGGGAAGAAGTGGGGTGGGGTGTTTTCAGATTTAAATTTCTAAAGAAAGATTTTCCTCTTACTCTCCATCTCCCCCCCTCTCTCTCTCTCTCTTTCTCTCACACATACATGTCTCTCTATCCATTCCTCTCTCTCTGGCTCACCCCTCACCATTCCTCTCTGACACCATTCCACTTCTCGCCCCTCCCCCCATCTTCTTCACTATCTCCTCTGCCTTTCCCTCATTCAGCCTCTACCACTCGCCATCTCTCCTCTCTCATGTATACTACTCTCTCTCTCTCTCACACACACTTCATCTCTCTTCTCTTCTCTCATGCACACCTCTCTCTATTCCTCTTGCTCACAATTCCACTCACTCTCTCTCTCTCTCTCTCATTCACACTTTCCTTTCTTTCTCTCCCTTTACTCTCCTTGTGTATCTCCCACTATCTCTCTCCTCCTCCCCCTCAAGCCACACCTCTCTCTATTCCTCTCACACATTCTCCCTTCTACTCTCTATTTCCTCACACACTTCTCTATTCCTCTCTCACTAACACAATATCACCCCCCCTCTCACATACTCCTTTCCCCCTCCCCTCTCTCTTTCTCACATCTATTTTTACTTGCCAATATGACAGTACTTTTTATTAATTCTACAAAAATACTGTTTCCTTTAATCTTTCACTATTTTGCCTTTTGTTATTATTATTATTATTAGCATTATCATTATTATTATTATTATTTCCTTTCTCAGGGGTTCTTAGAATATTCTGAGATTGATGTCTTCGGGAGGAAATTACAACACAATTCTATATATATATATATATATATACATACATATATTTATCTGCCTTTCTGTCTCTCTCTCCATTTCTTCCTTCCTTCCTTCTTTCTTTCCTTGCCAATATATATTTCCCATCAGCCCTATTTCTTCAATTATTCCATACACATATCTCCCAGACTCTCCATCAATATACTAACAGACTGTCTCACTCGGAATAATGTTGATTAATTTTTTGGTTATTTCATTTATTCGCTCTCTTGGAACATATCTTCCCTTCTGATTGTGATGTAAGAATCTCTCTCTCTCTCTTTCTATATATATATGAGACCGCATGTGTATCGTTGGCGATTTTCTTTCTCCGTCTTTCCTTCTTTGGACTTTTTCTATATTTTCTGACGAAGAGCTCCGCTTGAAACGTGAAATCTTCTTTCTTTTCTTTCCTTTTCTGAGTGTCCAATAACACAGTACTTGTACCACGTCCTCGCGTTGTTGTTTTTTCTTGCTTGTTCTTGTTTGGATTGACTATATATTATTATCATCATCATCGTTTAACGTCCACTTTCCATGCTAGCATGGGTTGGACGATTTGACTGAGGACTGGCGGACCAGAAGGCTGCACCAGGCTCCAATCTGATCTGGCAGAGTTTCTACAGCTGGATGCCCTTCCTAACGCCAACCACTCTGAGAGTGTAGTGGGTGCTTTTATGTGCCACCGGCATGAGGGCCAGTCACACGGTACTGGCAACGGCCATGCTCAAAAAGGTGTTTTTTATGTGCCACCTCGCTTGAAGGATTTTCTAACATGCCCGATTACACTCAAATGGTGCTATTTATGGGCCACTAGCACGGAAGCCAGACAGCTGCTCTGGCATTGAACACGCTCGACAGTGCTCGGGCGACACATGAAGTCTTTCGAGCGGGATCGTTGCCAGTGCCCCTGGATTGGCTCATGTGTGGGCGACACATGAAATCTTCCTAGCGGGATCGTTGCTGGTGCTCCTGGGCTGGCTCTTGTGCGGGTGACACATGAGGTTTTTCGAGCGAGATCGCTGCCAGTTCCCCTGGACTGGCTCTTGTGTGGGGTTGTTGTGGGATTTTCGAGCGGGATCGTTGCTGGTGCCCCTGGACTGGCTCTTGTGCGGGTGACACATGAGGTTTCTCGAGCGAGATGAGCGTGGCCATTGCCAGTACCGCCTGACTGGCCTTCGTGCGGGTGACACGTAAAAGCACCCACTACACTCTCTGAGTGGTTGGCGTTAGGAAGGGCATCCAGCTGTAGAAACACTGCCAAATCAGATTGGAGCCTGGTGTAGCCATCTGGTTTCACCAGTCCTCAGTCAAATCGTCCAACCCATGCTAGCATGGAAAGCGGACGTTAAACGATGACAACGATATATATATATATATATATATATATATATATATATATATATACAGGTCGTTGTCGACTTACAACCGATTGACTTTACGATGATTGGTGCACCAGCTCCCAGCAGCAGTAATAAACAGTCCAGTTGAAATCTAATTGGTTTAATTTCTTGGAAATTGACCCATCTACGGATAATGTCAGCTAACAAACGCTTACTCTAGGTTTGGTTTCCGATCGCCACAGTGGTTATCCCAAGTGTTGGATGAATATCCTGTTGCAGAGACATTGAGGCACTGTCGTATTTGTTTATTAGACGACTGCTTGAGACTCCGAACAAATAAACACTGTTGTAGTATAATACAGAATGGTGTGTGTGACCCTTACCTGAGAATGTACCTTGAGAATGTAAACATATAAAACAAAGCTATGTAGGCATATAGGCCGACTTACGACCAATTTGACTTATGACCAGTCAGTCGGAACCAATTGTGTTTGTAAGTGTTTGTAGGTCGAATTAAAGAATACGATGGGCTTCTTTCAGTTTCTATCTATCAAATCCACTCTCAAGGATTTTGTTGGTTCAATAATTGAAGACACTTGCTCAAGGTGTTACGCAGTGGACCACACTGCAATGTATTGGGCATAAGGACCACAACGCAACATATATGCATACATGCACGCAAAATTTTTTAGCAAAAGTATCAGGCATGTGTCATTCTCTGTGTGCCTGTCTGTCTGTCTGTATGTATGTGTGTATACATGTATGTGCAAGTGCTTGCATATGTTTGCATAAATGTGCGTGTGTGTGTGTCTGTGTATGTGTGTTGCATCATCATCAGTGTCATTTAATATCTGTCTTCTTTGCTGGCTTAGGTTAGACTAATTGTATATATGTATGTATGCCTCTGTGTGTGTGTGTGTGTGTGTGTGTGTGTGTGTGTGTGTGTGTGTACAAATAGATAATCCTCATCATATGTCTGTTTTAAATGATGATGATAATCTATAAGCACACACACACACACACACTTATATATGCATATATATATAAACATACATACAAATATATGTACACACATATATATATATATATACATGCGCACATACATGCATACACACACAAACACACACATATATATATATATATACACACATACAAATGCATATATATATATATATATATGTATATATATATACACACTCATACGTGCACACAAACATATATATACATATATATATACACACGCACATGCATATACATATATATATATATACACACACACATGCATGCACACATGCATGCACACACACACTTACACATGCATATATATATATACACATATATACACACGCACATGCATATACATATATATATATACACACACACATGCATGCACACACGCATGCACACACACTTAAACATGCATATATACATATATATATATATGAATAAACATACATGCAAATATATGTACACACATACATGCATACACACACATGCACACATATATGCATATTATCTGGATATATATTTTTTATTACAAGCTTTTAGCTGTACCATTTACGCTCAACTTTAAAGACCAATTTCACTTGGGGAAAGGATTCCTTTCTCAATAATCCTTCTTCTAAATATTCCCATCATGCACCTACATTTCCTCAATTCCCCACCTTCTCTCTCCGCCTCCCATTCCGCTCCTTCCAGCCACCTCTACCCCACACCCCGCCGCCACTCTCCAACACCTTTATATCGTACCTGTACCTGACGATGCAATCTATAAAACTTCGGCTCTACCTGCCTCTTTTATCAAGTACTTATCTGCAGCATTCTATCCCATTATTTATCCGCCATACCATTCCACCACTAACAAGCTTCCACCACCGCCACAACTACAACCACCGCTGCTGCCGCCACTTCTACAACATACACCATGCTGTTCATCATTCATTTGGTTTCTAGGTGACACTTCCCCCCCCCCCGTCCCCTCCTTCCACACCGTCTCCTCCCACCCTCACCGTCTTCTACTCTTCTCCAATTTGTCCCTGCTAATGGTTCTCTCATCTGTTGCCCTTGTCACAATTATAAAGCAAGAATTACCATTATTATTGATTTCTTTTGTTTGTTTTTTAATCAGTCAAACTCCATCCTTAATATCGTTCCACTAAACTCTATCAAATGAATACTAGAAGTGAATATCTTTTATCTTTAGTCAGGAACTGAATTGACAATTGTTATTATTATTATTATTATTATTATTGTTAACGTGGTGAGCTAGCTGAATGGTTAGCACGCCGGGCAAAATGCTTAGTGGTATTTCATGTGTCTTTACATTCAGAGTTCAAATTCCACTAAGGCCGACTTGGCCTTTCATCCTTTCGGGGTTGATGAAATAAATACCAGTTACGTACTGGGGTCAATGTAATCGATTTAATCCCTTCCCCAAAATGTGAGGCCTTGTGCTTCCAGTAGAAATGTTGTCCCCCCCCCCCCAGCTTGACAACAGATGTTGGTGTGTTTATATCCCTGTAATTTAGCAGTTCGGCAAAAAGAGACCGATAGGATAAATACTAGGATTACAAAGAAGTCCTGGGGTCAATTTCTTCAACTAAAACTTTTTAAGGTGATGGTGCTCCAGCATGGCCGCTGTCTAATGACTGAAACAATGTTCCTCAGCCCTTTTTTAACCTATGGACTCTTCATTGATTCTTCTTTTACTAGGAGGGACCCTAATAATCCCATTTTACTAGGAGGGACCCTTATAATCATTCAATGTTTCATAAAACCTTATTGTATATCTATAACTCATTTGTGTATTGTAGAAGTAAATCCAATTTATTGCAGATAAATTTTGACTAGAAAATTTCACATGAACCCGTAAGGGTCATACAAACCCTGGTTATAAACCACTGCATTAAAAGATGATGGGATTTGCAGCAGGTTTTTCTCATAGAGAAGAAAGTATTTTCTATAGATTTTGTGCTTATACTTAGAAATTATTTTCTGAGTTGAATTTTTTTTCAATGTTCAGATCTGTTAAATATTCAATTTTTGTAAATTACTTAATTTTCTTTTTTCTTTTCTTTTGTAGGTAAGTGGAATCTTTCATACTTTACCAAAGTGAAACATTTCGAGAGTTGAATTTCAGGATATCTATCAGGTCTGGTTTCATAATACATATATACATACACATACACACACATATTCACATATACACAGACATGCAGGAAGTAAATAGACACCTTTAATTTTCAAAATCTTTTATCTGATATTAATTGGTTGAAGCGGAGGTTTTCTTCTAGCTGCTTGTCCATAATACCAAAACTTATGCAGATATGTAACACATGTTCTTGGACTAACTTCGACCTATTTTGCAATGTCAGAAGCCTTCGAACGGGGTTCGTTTTCCACCATTCTCTTCAAACAGTGAAGCTTCCTTTCTGAGGGCCCAGGTCGGCCCGGACGAGAATCTGTTGATTCTTTTTGCTTGGCTTCTGAATTGCACTATAATTCTATTAACAGCAGCAAGAGGAATTTGAAGACTTTTCGGCAATTTTTCACTGGCTAAGACCAGCCTCAGATTGCCCAACAATACAACCTCTTTGAAAATCTGACCGTTCTGCTGAATTTTTTGTGTATGGCATGGATACTCTTCACAAATATTTAATACAATGACACCTGGAATGGAAAAGAATAATTACATTGTAAATTCTACACCTCTGAAAACATTAAGACGCTTAGAAATTTTGTAAATTAAAGGTGTCTATTTACTTCCTGCATGTCTGTATATATACACACACCTATATATATATATATATATATATATATATATATGTATGTATGTACAAACACATGCAAGCAATATCAAACACACATACGCAAGGTGTTTTGTCTGTTTGTGGACAGGGTGTAATTGTTCACATAAGAGAATATATTCTCATGAATTTGCCTGGTATTAAAACATCTGGAAGTCAGAGACAAGCAAGATAACTTGCAGCAGGTCCCATTACATATATACAACTATAGATACACACACACATAACAGCAGATGGATAATGTGTCAATTCACTACAGCTGTTTCCAGCACATTTTTAATTGATCAATAAAGACATTACATCATTTGTAAAAACTGTTTGCATCAGGTAAATACATGAACTACAACATTTAAAAACATTAAAAAATCAACCACATATAAACCTTCATGACTCTACCAGCCTTGCTATATATATATATATATATATATATATATATATATATATACACACACACACACACAAACACTCACCATTTTTACTCATGTGTATGTCATATTATTTTATGTGATTTTAACTGGAAAAGAAAAACTGGGATGCGACTTATACACAAGATAACTTCGAATTTGAATGGAAAATTTTATACTACGATTTAAGACTGATATAGTGGAGTGATTTATACACTGTAGATATGGCATATTTATGGTATATTTGTTGTATGTGTGGGATATTTACATTGAGTTTGGATGTACACACATCAATACACATATTGTTGATCACCCACTACACTCTCTGAGTGGTTGGCGTTAGGAAGGGCATCCAGCTGTAGAAACTCTGCCAAATTAGACTGGAGCCTGGTGTTGCCATCCGGTTTCACCAGTCCTCAGTCAAATCGTCCAACCCATGCTAGCATGGAAAGCGGACGTTAAACGATGATGATGATGATGATGAATATTTAAACACAAATGCATAAACACTCACACACGCATGTACGTTATTCAAATGCTGGATTATTCATCGGTAATTTTACAACAAATAATTTCATTGTAATCAGTTCTCCAGGAAATGATTTATTTTCATTATTGTAATTAAGGTGGATTAAAAAACCATTACCTAAAGAACTGATGATGGTGAAACTATTCATTGTAGTGCAGCTGAAGGATAATCCAGCTTTTGACTTATAGTTTTTTTTTTGTATTGGCTTTTCTGTTGTATAAGACTATTTTATTGTATATATTAAGTGCTAACACACATAATGTTATGAGAAACAAACACTAATTAATCACTAATTCTATTTTAATTGAGGTGAAGTGAACATTGGGTCACTGCTTAAGCCTGCACTAGCTACTCAGGGGAGACCATTTTAAATCACCAATAATTGAAATGTGTTAATAACACAAATAATATTCTTATTAATGAAAATTGCGGATAGGTATGTGATGAGGTGGAAAAAAATTGTTCTGATCTTTGTCAGGCATAGTGACAAATTAGTGCATGTTTCTGTCTCATTTGTCCTCTTTAGTAAAATAGAATCTTTATTTATTCTGTGACTGCCACATCTCTAGTGAAGAATTGTTACATATATGTACTGTAATGCAGACAAATAGGCACATGAACACATTGTGTGTGTGTGTATGTGTGTGTGTATTTATTTTTTTGTGTGTGTGATGATATAACAAAAGAAAACCAAAAAGTGTATAGCAGCATGAAGTGTCTTTCTCGAGGGTGCAACATGCTGCTGGGGATTGAACTCGTGACCTTACGATCGTGAGCTGAATACCCCCAACCACTGATAGGACCTTCCTCTAGAGGATGTTCTTGAGGCCCTCTACAACCATGACCCTTTCATGAATAGCGGACAGAGAAGAAGGATGGATCAACATGCTTGGAAAGTAATGAAGAAAAAATGTACAGTCTAATCTGAAACGCAAAGCCCATAGTTGAAAATACTGCTATGGACACTGTGTTTCAGGATTGATTTGGCCTCATCAGAACAGCATTGTTCGTTATGCCTTTGATCTGTTGTAGTTAATTTAGCACATACAGAAAGAATTTAGTTAATTTAGCACGTATACAAAGAATTTAGTACAATCTTAGCTAAGGATAATTTACATGAATTAAAAAGAACTAAAAGAAAATACTCAAAAGGGGCCAGTGATATGAATGTGGTTAAACAAAATGAGCGCCATCTATTGGATGTCATGTATTATAAATTCTTACACCATGGGAATCTAATATTTTGAAATCATGTATTATTGTTTCTCATGATTCTTCTGTCCGTTTTCTGAATTCTTCAGTCTGTTCTTTCAATTTCTGTCATTTTCTTCATATATTGAGTAAGTGTTATTCTAATTAGCTAATTAATTAATTAATTAATTATTCAATTAAGTTATCACTTCTCCAATTAACAACACCTTGTAAATCAAAATGTAAGTGAGATGCTGACTGAAAAGAGAAGTAAAAAAAAAAAAAAATTAAATCTCTGATCTGTTACTTACGAACAACATGAATCATATTGCAAAAGTTTGTATTGTAATGCTATGCTAATTATCCGGGTGTTTGATACTTCTAATGTTGAGGTATTGGGGGTGGAAGGGTGGGTGAGGGGTATTGGAAACGGGGTGGGGCAGAGTTGGTGGGGAGTGAAATAGGGATTGGTCTTTTGCCTCATCTTTTCCCCTTAATTATCTGTCCCCTTTCCCATCCCCCCCTCTTTTTCTCTTTTGTTTGCTCTCTATATATTTTACATCTCACACACAGACACATGCACACATGCACACATGCACATACCTGACATTGCGTCGGTTACAACGATGAGGGTTTCACTTGATCGGATCACCAGATCACCTCGGTCGTGAAACCAACGTGCAAGTGGCTGAGCACTCCACAGACACCACCTTGTACCCTTAAAACGTAGTTATCAGGGACATTAAGCATGACACGGAATGAGACAACGTCGACCCTTTGAATTACAAGTACCGACTAGGCTGGAGCAACGTGAAATTAAAGAACCTTGCTCAAGAACATAATGCACCACCGGGAATCAAACTCACAACCTTACAATTGTGAGTCAAATAACTTTACTAGTAAACCACTTGCCTTCACATGTACACACACACACACACATCATCATCATCATCAATTAACCTTCATCTTGCCAGCATGGATCAAACAGTTTGACAAAATCTGATAAGTTGAAAGATTGCATTGGACACCAATTTCTGCTTTGGTATGGCTTCCACGGCTGGATACCCTTTTTAATGCCAACCATTTTACAAAGCTTATTGGGTACCTTGTTTCCTTTTTCCTTGACCCCAGCACTACTGACCACACGTCCATAGCACCAGAGCTGCGACCTCTCAATGTGTGGAGAAAGGGAGAAAGTGTCTATCAATCTTTCTCTGATGTCCAAGCTATGTACCTTGTCAAGTAACCGCTACTTCCTAAGCATGACAAATTATTTACAAGACCACCACCACCATCGCTACTACTACTACTACTACTACCACCACCACCTCTACTACCTGTTACTTTGGCTATTTGGATTGTCCTTTGGCATATGGTCATATTTGACCGACAATCTCTCACTTTCTCTCCCTCTCCCGCCTCTCTCGCTTTCCCTCCTCTCTCTTTTCCCCCCTCTTTCCTCCCTCTCCCCTCCATTTCTCCATCAGATGCCATGTAAAATAGTATTATTTATATAAAGTACACACAGACATTTGTCAATCTAGCGTATTAAGCCATCTTAAGATTATGCCCCCCCTCATACACACACACACACACACACATGTACACACACACACACACACACATGTACACACACACACACACACACACACACACACACACACGGACCATCTCAGAATTTGCTTTTAGAGACTTATGACCACAGCCAGGATGGCAACATCACCAGCGCCAGTGACCTCCGCCACCCTCACCACCACCACCACCAACTATAATAAAGGATAAAGCGGAAGGCCACTATCTCCACCACCGCCACCACCACCACCACCATCATTGCCACTGTCACAATGTCTACTGTTCACTGCCACCGCCACCACCTTCGCTAATGCGACCACCACTACTAATATTAACCACCACCACTAGCACTACCTCCACCACCACAACCACCACTATCATCACAACAATCCCCATGATGGCCGTCTCCCACCATGACCATCACCACAACCTCCCCTCCCCCCATCCTTAGACATATAGCTAATCTCACTTTGCCTCTCAGACAACTCTAACCCCCCCCCCCCCGCTTCCTCTTTATGGCTGTCATGCCAATGTCTTCATGCGTGTGTGTGTGTGTGTGTGTGCGAGAGAGATTGTCTTTGTACCTGTGTGTGTGTGTGTGTGTGTGTGTGTATGTATGCGTATTTGGTTCTGTTTGTATGTATGCATCTTTTTGTATGTGTGTGTGTATACACCCTTTTGTGTGTGTGTATGCATCCGTTTGTGTGTGTGTGTGTGTATGTATGTGTATGTCTTTGCACCTGTGTGTGTCTTTGTACCTCAGTGTGTGTATGTGGTTCTGTGTGTGTGTGTGTGTGTGTATGTGGTTCTCTGTGTGTATGTGGTTCTCTGTGTCTTTTTTACCTCTCTGTGTATATGTGGTTCTGTGTGTGTATGTGTGTGTTTGCATCTTTTCGTGTGTATGTATGCGTCTTTGTGTGTGTGTGTGCCGGTATGTGTGTGAGTGTCTTTGTACCTGTGTGCCTGTATGTGTATGTGGTTCTGTGTGTGTGTGTGTGTTATCAAGGCCAGTCTGTCAGGCAGTCACTTGTCTTCTTAAAGCTGCTTTCTTCCTTCTCTCCTACACTTCTCCTCTCAGCTCTTGTCACTAGAAATTGTTTAAATAGTTCTGCTTTCCTTCCTTTATATACATCTATTTATTTACTTAATATTGAGTGAGAGAGCAAAGCATGCCATCAAAGTGACACTGGGGTACAAATATACGAAGCCCAGTATACCCATCATGACTACCCGTCTGATAAGGGTACACCAGGCACATGCATCACAACCATGTGTGCACGACATGGTGATCTCATATCAAGATAAATTGTGCATTATCTTGCAAGTGACACCTAGTTAGAATTCTCTTCAGGTCGAGTAGCCCACCCTGCTCACAAGGTCTACCCGTTTGATAAGGGTACACCAGGCACATGCATCACAACCATTTGTGCCCGCCACGGTGATCTCATATCAAGATAAACAGCACATGACCTTGCAGGTGGGGCCCAGTTAGAACTTTCTTCAGGTCAAGTAGCCCATCCTGCTCAAAAGCTCCTTGAATAAGTTTTGTTTCAGGATGATGAACAAAACACCCACGTTTCCAAAGCTGAATTATTCAAACCCCAAAGAATCCCTCTCAACACATGGCTATAATGCTCCCCCACTACTTCTGCTCATGATCAGAGAGGCACATATCGTCAGCCACTAAGTGACATGCTCAACTGGTTAAGGTCAAACAACTGACAAGCAAATCTGTGGTATTGAGCAGAATATTTGCTGTAGCCCATCTTTTATACCAAGACGAAATAATGTACACATGTGGCTGAGTACTCCACAGATGCGTGTACTTGGAGTGGCTGGCGTTAGGAAGGGCATCCAGCTGTAGAAACTCTGCCAGATCAGATTGGAGCCTGGTGCAGCCTTCTGGTTCGCCAGTCCTCAGTCAAATCATCCAACCCATGCTAGCATGGAAAGTGGACGTTAAACGATGATGATGATGCTATATATATATATATAAATATATATATATATATTATTTTATATTATATTATATTATATATCATTTATTTATTACATATGTATGCTACTAATGTGAATATTATTGTCAGATTATTTCAATATCATCCGATATAACAAAGCTTCTCTGTACTTAATCAAACATTCCTTGACATAATCTAAGGTGTGGACGTATTTATGATGTATAATGGACTTTTAATAAACTGTATATACTCACATATAAATTGCACTGGTAGATTATTCATCCTTTGTTTGTGTTTAATATATTTCGTACTATGCCATTGACTCGTCTGTGAATCACGCTTTGATTTTTGTATATATAACTAGTGACTACATTTGTGGTTGCGTTTAAACAATGAACAGGCATGGCTGTGTGGTAAGTAGCTTGCTTACCAACCACATGGTTCTGGGTTCAGTCCCACTGCCTGGCACCTTGTGAGTGGATTTGGTAGACGGAAAATGGAAGAAGCCTATCGTATATATATATATATATATATATAGGTGTAGGTGTGTGGTAAGTAGCTTGCTTACCAACCACATGGTTCTGGGTTCAGTCCCACTGCATGGCACTTTGAGCAGTTAGGTTTACGGTTAGGGTTTTAGGGTTTGGGTTAGGGAATTCCATCCCTAACAGTAACCGAAATCGTAACCGTAACACTAACCCTAAACCCTAACCCGAACCCTAACACCTTAGTGAAGATCGTGTGGGTGTTAATCTGAAAAATTACCACTTAAAACCAGCCTCTTCCTAACTCAACAATTTTCCTTCAGTTATAATGGTTGTATATCAGTGTTTATAGTCATCTTGTTCTGTCAGAAATTCGATGAAATTTTTCAACACTTCTAACAAATCTGTGCTCAGAGAGGTGAAAAGTTTAGACAGATATGTATAATATAACATGCGTTATCATTCGCAGCCGACTTAGCTCAGTGGTAAAATCGAATTTTCTCCATAAGCGGTCTGGTCTACTCTTCGTCAACCTGTGTTTGTTTACAGCACCAGTATGTATATAGATTGTGTTAGTGATAAAGATATGATCAGTTCGCTCTACATATTCAATCATTTGTTGACGGATGTTTGTGTATTGAGGATTTCAAACGCTAGGCAAGGTTCACTTAACAAGTTGCAGGTGGTTTTCCACGCTGTTCGATTAAATATAAGCCAATAAAAATAACAGCGACAATAACAAAGTGTGACTTAGATCTAGAAGTACCTGAGGCTTTATTGCTATCAGGAGAGAGGGGGAAAAAAAAAGTGACATTATTTATAGTGATTTAAACTCTTTGTGATGCAGCAGTTATCTCGGACAATGAGAGATAAACGAATATAACATACTTCCGGTCATGCCCATATGCCATTCCGAATATGACCACATATTTGAGACTAGGGATGTGGTGAGGAAATGAATCGGATTTTGTTCTTGTGTCTAATGCACACGCTCGATTTTTTTTGGTTGGAATTTCCAGAAAAATAAAATGTGTAATATGTCTATCTGACTGTCTGTGTATCCATCTCTGTCTGTCTGTCTGTCTGTCTTTGTCTCTATCTCTCTCTCTCTCTCTCTCTCTCTCTCTCTCTCTCTCTCTCTCTCTCTATATATATATATATATATATATATATATATATATATATATAGGTTGGCTTGTTGGCATGTATGTTTAATAAAGATAGTGTTTAAAGGAGAGAACTGTATGTGTGTGAGTGTGTATATATGTTTGTGGTCTCTAAGTGCTTGTGTGTACGTATGTATGTATGTCTGTGATGTATATATATGTATGTGTGTATATATATGTGTGTGTGTATGTGTGTAAAAGAGGGAGGGATAGTGTTAGTGTTGTGTGTAGAGATGCAAATGTCTATGTTGAAGTTTATAAGTGTGTATTTGTATGTATGTATATACGTATTTTATATATATATATATATATCTATATATGTATCTATATATGGTGTGTAAGAGAGTGGATGTGCATGAAGTCTACATGTGTGTGTGTGTGTGAAGGAGAGAGAGAGAGGCAGACAGATCCCCCCCCCCTATCACAATGTGTCAACAACTGTTGTTTGGTTTCATGCTTCAGATAAAAAGAGCATTAATTATTTATCATTACCATGGCAACCACCACTGCAACAACAACAACAACAACAGCAGTAGCAGCAGCAACCTTCACATTTGCTATAATCATCATCATCATCATCATCATCAATCATTTATCATTTATAATTATCATTTGTCATCACCACCACCACCACCACCATCTTTGTTATCACACCACCATCCATCCATCCATCCATCACCATTCATCTCTAACTATATCATCATCATTACCAACACCACTACTTCTACCACCACCACCATCATCCTCATCATCATCATCATCATCATTACTATTATCATTATCATTTTTCTCCTCGTCGCCTGTCATTATACCATCGCTGTCCTCATAGCCATCAACATAATGGTGACCACTACCACCACCACTATCACTACCACCGCCACCACCACCTTTATCGTCAATAAATGTTAGATACAGTGACTATTGTTAGTTGTCAAGCTACGTGGGCAAGGACGACGACAACATCATCAGAAACATTCGATAAAGTAATCCTAGATACACTTTGCAAAAGAAGAAAAATAATTATAAAGGAATCGGTTAAACATTTGGAATGTATTTGATCATGGAGGTCTGCCTGATTGGGTCTGACCTGGGGTTAAACAACAGCAACAATGCTGTAGACCTCTACGGTCAAAGTTATTCCACCTATTTATCCTGAAGCATTTTTTGGGGGTTTGTGTGTGTTTTTGTGATATAGTAGGTGTAGAAGTGGCTGTGTGGTAAGTAGCTTGCTAACGAGCCACATGGTTCCGGGTTCAGTCCCACTGCGTGTCACTTTAGACAAGTATCTTCTACTATAGCCTCGGGCCGACCAAAGCCTTGTGAGTGGATTTGGTAGACGGAAACTGAAAGAAGCTCATCGTATATATATATATTGTTGTTGGCAGTCCATCGCTTTGACGACGATGGTTCCAGTTGATCCGATCAACGGAACAGCCTGCTCGTGAAATTAATGTGCAAGTGGCTGAGCACTCCACAGACACGTGTACCCTTAACGTAGTTCTTGGGGGATATTCAGCGTGACACAGTGTGAGAAGGCTGACCCTTTGAATTACAGGCACAACAGAAACAGGAAGAAAGAATGAGAAAAAGTTGTGGTGAAAGAGTACAGCAGGGTTCGCCACCATTCCCTGCCGGAGCCTCGTGGAGCTTTAGGTGTTTTCGCTCAATAAACACTCACAACGCCCGGTCTGGGAATCGGAACCGCGATCCTATGACCGCGAGTTCGCTGCCCTAACCACTGAGCCATTGCGCCTCCACATACATACATACATACATATATACATGATGGTCTTCTTTCAGTTTCTGTCTACCAAATCCACCCACAAGGCTTTGGTCAGCCCGAGGCTATAGTAGAAGACACTTGCCCAAGGTGCCATGAAGTGGGACCGAACCTGGAACCATGTGGTTGAGAATCAAGCTACTTACCACACAGCTATACCTCTGCCTATATACACAAAACCGTTCAGATTTGTTTCTATTTCTAGCAGGTCAAACAACCACTTGGCTGTCTAGCTTGTTAACTCATTATCTCATGATATAATTGGCCTTTTTTTTTTATTTTTTATTTTTTTTCTTCTTTTCCCTCATGTGACATGGTGCTTATGAAACGAATGGCTTGAAACAATGCGATTTTCAACAAACTAACCTGCTCATAGTGTTTTATATTGAACAGAAGGTATTCATCCACAGCATTGTAGCATGGATATACAATTGAATAAAACATATATATATATATATATATATATATATATATATGCCAGGGATAACTTATTAACAAAAATAGATGGGGAAACAAAACAAAAAAAATTAATAAATAAAAAAGAACCATTCGAGAAAGGGGGAAAAATGCAGAAAAAGTAATAAATAAATATTAAAAAAAAGGTTCCCCCTCCCCTCTTCTCAACTAAAAAGAATTATATAAAGAATAGAAAAGAATAAGCAAAAGAAAACAAAAATTATATAAATGATGAAAGAAAAGAAAATGTTTTTGTTATTGTTTTTGATGAAAATCGTATGAATAATAATAATAATAATAGTTAATATTATTATTATGATATTGATGATAATAATAATAGTAATACTACAACTAATATTAATAAAAATGGTTACTATATTAATAATAACAACAATGATAATAATAATTGGTAATAATAATAATAGTAATTGTAGTAAGAATAATAGCAATAATGATAATGCTTATAGTAGTAGTAGTAGTAATAATAATAACAATAGTAATGGTAGTATTATTACTAATAGTGGTAATAAAAATAGTAATAAAATCATACAAGAAAAATATAAAAAATAGATGATAAAAGATTAAAAAGTAATAAAAAAATAGATAAATAAATGAATAATTAATGAAAAGAAAAAAAAAACTTAATCAAAGAATCACTAGAAACAAACAGTCGCAAGCAATAAATTCCATGCCAAACATCATCTCTTGTTACCGTTCTTCAGAAACCATTCAAATGCGGAGGGGAACAATGAAATGATGGTAAAAATAACCAGACAGGATGAGGAAGAGGAGGGTGGGGGGTGGCAGAAGAGGATTTATTTACCACAAGGGTAGTAGATAATAATAATAATAATAATGATTATTATTATTATTATTATAATGATTTCTTTATTGGCCACAAGGGTCAAATACAAAACAAATAGGAGCAATGCAAGGGACAAGTGGGCTTTGAAACAATAATAATAATAATAATAATAATGGTAATCTTTTCTACTCTAGGCAGAAGGCCCAAAATTTTGGGGATGAAGGCTAGTCAATTAGATTGACCCAGTATGCAACTGGTACTTAATTTATCGATCCCGAAAGGATGAAAGGCAAAGTTGACTCCGGTGGAATTTGAACTCAGAACGTAAAGATGGACGAAATGCTGCTAAGCATTTTGCCCGGCATGCTAACGATTCTGCCAGCTTACGGCCTTAATAATAATAATAATAATAATAATAATAATAATAATTCTTTCTATTAAAGACACAAGGCCTGAAATTTGTGGGGAGGGGACCAGTTGATTACATTGACCCCCCCCCCCTCAGTATTTCACTGGTACTTAATCTTTTGACCACGAAAGGTTGCTAGGCAACTTTGTTAGGCCCAGTGTCTGAAGATCCTTTCACACCACCTCGTCCCATGTTTTCTTGCGTGGACCCCCTTCCACAGGTTCCATTCACAATTAGAGATCTACACCTCTTTTAGCAGCTATCCTCATGCAAATGCATCACATGACCAAACCAGTGTACTCTTTTATTTTGCACACAACATATGATAACTGGTATACTCAGTTTTCTTAAATCATTTACACTGTCATATATGCACACTGACATTACCCATTCAATGCAGCATGCTAGCTTCATTTCTTTCAAGTTGATGCATGTTCTCTGTAGTCAAGTATATATATATATATATATATATATATATATATCAGTTGAATAAAGTTAAGACACGGTCTGATCGTCATGTTTTATATTATGGTATTTTAACATTAAAAACGTGCAGATATGAACTGCAAAAGCAGAAATTTGATCTACTGTAGATCAAATTTCCGCTTTTGCTGTTCATATCTGCATTGTTTTTAATTTTGAAATACCATAATAAAAAACATGACAACCAGATCATGTTTTAACTTTATTCAACTGATGTATTATTCTATACACATTCACACAAATTCAAAACAATATATATATATATGTATATATATATATATATATATATATATATATATATATACATACATACATACATACATACATATGATGGATTCATCCATCAAAGATGACATATGAGCATTCAGCTTTTGCCGAACAACTCTCACGAACGATTTGTTTATAATGATCAAATGTCCGAGGTGCACATTTGCTAACTCTCTCCATTGAATGAACCTTGTCTGAACAGGTGCATGGTGTACCTCACGTCAGCTGTTGAAGTAATTACAGAGCAATGTGAGGTGAAGCCTCTTGCTGAAGAACACAATGCAACACCCGGTCTAGGAATTGAAGCCATGATCCTGCGTGAGTGAAATGCCCTAACTACTAAGCCATGTTCCCTCATGTATGCATGTGTGCATACATATATATGTATATATATATATAATCATTTAACGTCTGTTGTCCATGCTGGCATGGGTTGGACAGTTTGATCAGGGCTGGCCAGCTGGAGGGCTGCACCAGACCCCAGTCTGATTTGGCATGGTTTTCTACAGCTGGGTGCCCTTCCTAACGCCAACCACTCTGAAAGTGTAATGGGTGCTTTGTAATGGGTGCTTTGTAATGGGTGCCATTGAAAGGAACTCAGCCACTTTGCCTAGATAGATATACATTTAATGGTCACAAAATATGTTAAAGCACAGCAAAGTGTCAAAATCATTAGTGTTTTGAATAAGGTGCTTGGTAGCATTTCTTCTTGATCTCTAAGTTCTGAGTTCAAATTCTGCTTAGGTCAGCTTTGTCTTCTATCATTTCAGGCTTAATTAAATTAGTAAGAGTCAAGCATTGGGGTTACTGTAATTGACCTACCCCAGTCCCCTCAAAATTTCTGTTCTTGTGCCACAATTAGAAAGAAAGTAATGTCCACACTGACAGAAGTGTTAATATGTTGGACATGATGATATTTAGCATCAGTTCTTTAAGTTCTGAGATCAAATTCCACCAAGGTCAAATTTACATTTTATCCTTTCAGAATCGATACCAATTGAGTTCTGGGGTTAGTGTAATCGATTTTCCCCTCCCCTCAAAATCGCTGGCCTTGTGCCAAGATCAGGAAGAAGGGGTGAGCTGGCAGAGTTGTAAGCGAGCTGGATATAATGCTTAATGGCATCTCTCTGAGCTCTTTAAATTCTGAGTTTGAGTACCCCCGAGGTTGTCATTGTCTTTCATCCTTTTGGTGGTCGATAAAATAAATACAGTTGAACACTTAGGTCAGTATAATTGGCTTACCCCTCCCCTCAAAGTTCTGGCCTTTTGCCAAAATTTGCCAAAACCATTATTAGATTTGGAAACAAATTTACGACCAGATTATATCATGTTATTGCAAGAACATAATTTATTGCGAAAAAAATGTCACTTTTCGTTGATAAATATTTTGACAAATTCATTAATACAACTTAACTAATTAATGCAGTATGTGAGTTAGTAGGATGTTTCTTACTCTTTTTGTCCCGATAGTGGTCATTCTCTGGTTACCTACCATGTGGCCAATTTCATTTTGTGTTACCATTAACTGCCGGATGTGAATTGCTATCTCAAAACTCCTGCTACAATATTCCATAACAGTGGGGGACAGAAAAATTAGTTCCCCATTATAATTTATGTGGAGGCACATGGCCTAGTGGTTAAAGCAGCAGACTTGTTGTCGAGGGATTGCAGGTTCGAATCTCAGACTGGGCAATGGGTATGTTTATGAGGGAAAACCTAAGCTCCGTGCGGCTCTGGCAGAAGGTAATGGCGAACTTCTGCTGACTCTTTCTCCGCAAGTTTCTCTCTCACTTTTTCCTCCTGCATCTAGCTGCTCACCTGTACAGACCGGCGTCCTGTCCAGGTGGGGAACCTATACGCCAATGAAACCAGGAAACCAGCCCTTATGAACCACGTATGGCTTGAGAAGGAACAAACAGCAACAACATTATAATTTATGATAATATTAACAGATAATCTCAAGACGGATAAGCTCAAGACATTTATGATAATATTAGCAGATAAGCTCAAGACAAGATCATTTGCATGTTGGTCC
This sequence comes from Octopus bimaculoides, assembly GCF_046866305.1. Taxonomy (NCBI): domain Eukaryota; kingdom Metazoa; phylum Mollusca; class Cephalopoda; order Octopoda; family Octopodidae; genus Octopus; species Octopus bimaculoides. The sequence goes on from NC_142952.1 coordinate 5,460,369, forward strand.
AAATGCTCAATGGAATTCTGTCTGGCTCTTTATGTCTAGAGTAGATCAAATCTTGCTGAGGTTGACTTAGCCTTTCATACATTTGAGGTCAATAAAATAAAGTACCAGTCAAGTACTGGGGGCTGATGTAATCAACTTAACCCTCTCCTAAAATTGTTGGCCTTGTGCCAAAATTTGAAAACATTATTATTCAAATACGAAACAGAAGCAGCACTAGTGTAATAACATTATCAATCACATATACTCAACTGGTAGGCTGCGATTTGGTACGGTGGAGAATACTCTCTCAAAACGCTGAGTGTTAAAACATCTGAAAGTCATGGAAAAGCGATTCCGTCCAAGGGTTATGGACATTGATGTTTCATCATTTTTGTGGCTTATCAATACTACGCACCTGAACAGGATCTTTGGATGGGTAGGCAGCTTTGACCCAACACATCCAAAATATACACATCTGATTCACATATACACACATGACTTCACATCACATCTGAAAGAAGTGTGTGTGTGTGCTTGTGTGTGTGAATACCTTGTGGTAGTTATATTGTGTATAAGGATGTCATTTTGAGCTGAGCTGTTCAATAAATAGAAATCAATACAATGGGATGTGGGACAAAATATGAAGTTGATATAGTTTAATGGAGGCTCTTTGAAGTTGATGCTCCAGCATGGCCACAGGACATTGAAACAAACTGGTAACAGTGAATGTGTATGCATGTGTGTATGCATATGTGTGTGTGTGTGTATATATATATATATATATATATAGTTTGTTTATATATAATTAATGTATATATAGTGAGTATATGTATGAACATATATATATATATATATAGTGTGTGTGTGTGAATATACATGTATATGTGTGTGTGTATATGTATATAGGTATATATTTGTATATATGTGGAATACGTATGTATGTGGGTATAAATGGATGTATAGTGGGTATAAGAGTGTACATTTATATATGTATACGTGTGTATATGAGTACATATTTATGTATATGTATATATGTGTAATATATGTTTGTGTACACACACATGTATTATATGTATATATATATATATATATATATATATATATATATATATATATATATATATTTGTGTATATACATACATGTACACATACACATGTATTTTATGTAGATATATACATATTTGTGTGTATATATATATATATATATATATATATATATATATATATATATATATATATATATGTATGCATCTGTGTACACACAAACACACACGTATATATAAATAGACACACACACACACACAC
>NC_142952.1:5466652-5476652 GCF_046866305.1 Octopus bimaculoides
AACCACCACCATCACCACCAATATCCCCACCACCACCACCACCACCATCACTATTATCAACACCACTATCACTACCACAATCACCACTGCCACCTCTGCTACCACTACCATCACCACCAGCACCGCCGACACCGCCGCTATCATCACCCTTCAACATAAGCTTTCGAGTGCTTTCGTAGGAGGAAAGTTTTTCGCTTATTGCATTCCACTCATCCATCGATCTATGCACCCCAGCCAGCCATCTTCCCTCGTCCACCCCTTTGCTGCCATCAATGTCTTAAAAGAGAGAAAGAAAGAACGAGCGAGTGAGAAAGAGGGAGAGAGAGATTAACGGCAGCTAGCTGACTTGTGTAACACAGATTTTCTTACCCCAAACTAAGAATGGTAAATCTGCAAAGACAAATCACTAAGAAGACAACAAAAACATCTATTTATCATTGAAAAGGTGAATGGTAAATGGTCGCCGCTTCCTTGTCTTCTTCTGTTCTTTAATTCTTCAGCCTTCTTTTTCTACACTTCTCTCTCTCTCTCTCTCTCTATGACACATATGTGCTTTCTCTCTTGCTGCCTCTCTAATTCTTTCTCAGTCTGTCGCTCTTTATTTTTTTGGCTCTTTCTCTATTACTTTGCCTGTCTATCAGTCAGCTTCTTTCTCTCTCTCTCTCTCTCTCTCTCCTTCATGTGCTCTCTCTCTCTCTCTCCTTCATGTGCTCTCTCTCTCTCTGTCTCTCTAGTTCTTTCTCTTCTGTCTCTCTTTATTTCTTTGACTATCTCTCTATTACTTTGTCTGTCAGTCAGCTTCTTTCTCTCTCTGTTTCATGTGCTTTCTCTCTATCTGTCTCTCTAGTTCTTTCTCTGTCTCTCTAGTTCTTTCTCTGTCTCTCTCTCTCTATTACTTTGTCTGTCTGTCTGTCTCTCTCGCTCATGTGCTTTCTATCTGTCTCGCAAGATCTTTCTTTGTCAGCCTCTCACTTTCTTTGACTGTCTCTCTTTATTTCAATGTCTGTCTCTCTCTATTACTTTGCCTGCTTCTCTCTCTCTCTCTCTCTCTCTTACATGCTTTCTCTCTGTCTGCTTCTCTCTCTCTCTTACATTCTTTCTCTCTATCTGTCTCTCTATTTGTCTCTCTATTTCTTTCTCTGCCTCTCTCTTTCGTCTCTCTCTTTCTCTTTTCTGCTTCTTTTTCACTTGTCTTAGTCTTGGTTCTTCACTCTTCTTCTTGTAGTTCTGTCTTTTTCTTCTTTTCAGTTCAACAGAACTAAAAATAAAGTCTACATGCATACATACTCACCCCCCCCCCACACACACACACTCCATGAATCCTGTTTTGCACAGATCTGTCTGCAAGTATAAGTAAATAAATAACTATATTTCTGTGAATGTTGGTAATTTTTGTCTTCAGTCTTCAAGTTCTAATGTCTTCATGCTTCTTACCTTTAAACTTGTGTCTTCCAATTCTTCAGTCTTCCAATTCTTCGGTCTTCCAATTCTTCGGTCTTCCAATTCTTCAGCCTTCCAATTCTTCTGTCTGCTAGTTCTAATGTCTTCATATTTCCTCAAACTCTTGTCTCTTAGTTCTTCAGTCTTATAATTCTTTGGTCTTCTAACTCTTCAGTCTTCCAATTCTTCGGTCTTCCTATTCTTCGATCTTCCAGTTCTTCAACCATCCCAACTCTTCAGTCTTCCAATTCTTCAGTCTTCCAATTCTTTCATCTTCTGTCTTCAGTTTTATCTGAGGCGATCTCCTAGTTCTGCTTCCTGTCTTCTAGTTCTGTCTGAGACCAGCCTGAATTTATGATAGAAATTCCATGTTTTAAACCCTTCATCAAAATTCCATATTAATTTTGTCCCAAACATCAACTTCACAGTAATAAAGTCATTTTAATAAATTCCTCATTATTTTCCAAACTTAACTGAAACAAACACAATAAAATTTAACAAATATGGTATTAAAAGGACTAAACACTTGTCTCCATAATTTTTTTTTTCTTTGAACCATTCTGTTCTCCAGTTTTGTCTTATAGTTCTTCAGTGTTCATATATCTTCTATCTTCATAGTTCTTCAGTCTTTGTAGTTCCGCTGACTTGTAGTTCCTCAGCCTTACAGTTCTTCTGTCACAGAGTTCTTCAATCTTCATCGTTCTTGTCTTCCAGTCCTTCTGTCATACACTTTCTTCAAACTTCTCTCTCTCTCTCTCTCCTCCCAACCTTCCACAACAATCTCACCTTTTTCTTGTGTTCTTCACCTTCCTCTACCATTCTCTTCTCCCCACCCCCTTATATACAGTTCCTTCTCTTTATATGCACCATTCTCTCTCTGTATTTGACATATATTATTCTCTCATTATTAGATTTACAAAAGGTAAATTCTAAATAATGTTCCACAATTTCCATTTCATTCCATTCTGCAACCATGTTCCTTCACTTTTCCATCAGTTTGCTTTAGTTTTTGATTATTGTGCTCTGACTGTAATTGATAATTGCTATAGTCTGTGTGTGTGTACATATATGTATATGTGTGTGTACGTGTGTGTGTGTGTGTGTGTGTACGTGTGTGTGTATACCTATTATTTTGTTTCTGGCATTGAGTTCACTTATACTAATACTAATCAGATTTGCTGTTTATTGCAGAATTTTTTTTGGTGCAAGTTGTATGTGCATGTATGTGTGTGTGTGTGTGTGTGTGTGTGTGCATGTCAGTATATTGTGTATGTATCTGTGTGTGTGTATTGTGTGTGCATGTGTGTCAGTATATTGTGTGTGTGAGTGTGTGTGTATTCTCTCTCTACTATTTGTGTGTGTGTGTGTCTGTATACTGTGTATGTATCTTTGTGTGTCTGTATACTGTGTATGTATCTTTGTGTGTGTGCATTCTCTTTGCTGTTTGTGTGTATGTGTGTGTGTGTGTATTCTCTCTGCTGTTTGTGTGTGTGCGTGTATGTATTGTGTATGTATTGTGTATGCATCTGTGTGTGTATTCTCTCTGCTGTGTGTGTGTGAATGTGTTAGTATCTTGTCTGATTTGGTTATATTTAAATGTCTCAACATCTGCTCTTTGTTCAATCTTTGCTGACGATCAACCCCACTATTTTTTTTTTCCTTTCAAATGACTCTCCTTTCACGACTCCCACTCCTTCACACCCTACATACAGTGTTTCTGCATGGCTGAGTCAGTCACCTAACCTGTTAGAAACAACAGCTAAATCTTCTCTCATGTCACACATTACCTTCTTAAATAGAGAAGTATACATTGATTATGTACTAATGAGAGATATACAGGTGCAAGCATGGCTGTGTGGTAAGTAGCTTGCTTACCAACCACATGGTTCCGGGTTCAGTCCCACTGCGTGGCACCTTGGGCAAGTGTCTTCTACTATAGCCTCGAGCTGACCAAAGCCTCATGAGTGGATTTGGTAGACGGAAGCTGAAAGAAACCCATCGTATATATATGTGTATATATATATAAAGTTCAAATATTGAGGATGTAATTTCCTCGTAAGGAAAATGAATGAAATATCCACTATATTTCTTCTCCATTTTCTTATATTAACTTTATTATATATATATATACACACACACGCGCGCATACATGATACGATGGGTAAATGGTCACCATTTCATATTTTAATTTCGTACATGTGCATTGTTTGTTTGAGATTTTGTTGACTACACAGTATAGTAGGGTCAGTTAGGCACCGTCTGTGAGAAAAAACAGCACCATGATGCAATTTACTCTGCTAGTTCTTGCTTGTTCCCACTGCTGCTTGATAAGTGGTGTTGGTGTATTTACATCCTTGTAACTTAGCAGTTTGACAAAAGAGACTGATAGAATAAGTACCAGGCATTAAAAGAAAAAGAAAAAGATAATAATAAATATTGTTGGTGGGCGGTGAATTCGTTCAACTAAAAATTCTTCAAGGCTGTGCCCTAACATCGTTGCACTTGAATGACTTTGAAACTAATAAAAATAAAAAAAAGAATGAAAAACTAAAGACTTGTTTAGGGAAAACTGAATTAATAATCAGATAATATCAAAATAATAAACGTGTATTCTAAACCTCTCGAATGATCTATAAAATAGCAGTGCAGCAAATTTCACTGACAGATTACCAAGCGCCATTTGCAGCAGCTAACTAGCAGTAAACATTCAGGCTAGGTCCCATGGTGCATTCTGTTTACTCTGTCGCATTGACATGCTCTTTTGCATAGCTTTGTTGTAGCACTCAAGCAGCTGATGGCTTACGGTGACAGCAGTGCATTAGCTGCGTGTAATTACAGTATTGGTAGCTTGTACGCTGTCTAGATATAAAACCCTCTGCGATTGGCCAGCATGTGTCAGGTTGACCAATCTCGGTGATCTTTACAGTTAAAGGTAGTTTCCATGTGCCCCTGCTTTGTTTTCGGACTTTGAGTTCCTAGTAAAGTAAAGCTTTCCTTTCATAAGTCACAAGTTACTCTTCATCATCATCATCATCGTCATCGTTTAACGTCCACTTTCCATGCTAGCATGGGTTGGACGATTTGAACTCAGAACACAACAGCAGATGAAATACCGCTAAGCATTTTGCCTGGCGTGCTGACGAATCTGCCAGCTCACCACCTTTTATACATTCTAAATAATATAAAACTTTTCATTCACAAGTCCAAAGTTAGTCTGGAGGTTGCAGAAAATTAGGAACGTGTATCGTATATGGTGCATGGATGCCAGGGAAATACGTAATACGCAGGACAGACAAAGGGTTAAACTGTGTGTTAAGCACACCATGAGAAGTCCTACTACCACTGCCATGCTGTGGAAGTGTCACAATGTATCTAAGAAGGTGGTACAAGTTTGAAGGAAAAAAGAAGGCTTGTTAATGATTATAAAAAAATAAATAAATGTGCCCTTTTGAAGCCGAGCCAGGCTCATGGGCCGAGTTTCCTGATTTCAATAGCATATGTGTTCCCTAGCTGGATGGGACGACAGTCCATCGCAGCATTCCTCATTTTTGCCAGCTGAGTGAACTGGAGAAACATGAAATGAAGTGTTTTGCTCAAGAACACAACGCGTCGCCCGGTCCAGGAATCGAAACCACAATCTTACGATCATGATGCTGACACACTAACCACTAAGCCACGCGCCTCCACGTTAATGATTATACTGATGTGGGCACACTACACATTAGCAACAGATAAGGTTGGTGACAGGAAGGGCATCCAGCTGTACAAAATTCTGTCTTAACAAAATTTCGTCCGATCCATGCAAGCAAAGGAAAAGTGGATGGCAAAGCGATGATGATGATGAGGATGATGATGATGAGGATGATGATAATGAGTATATAGCCATTTCTCTGATGGTACCAAGGTCCTGTCTTCTCTTCTACAAATACTTCTAGTCTTTGGTGAATTTTGCTCTAAGGCCTCTTGATTCTAGATTTTGTTGTCAAGGAATGGAAATGATATTAATGTGCAAATAACCTTCAAGGTGTGTAATTTTTCTTTGAGTGGATGTTATTGAAGATAACAAGGTGTGGGAGAAGACGGTGGAAGAACACAGAAGACGGTGATACCACTTCATATCGGCTTGTGGTTTTGATCTTTATGAAGATTTATTGGTAAATAGATCTCAGGATATACTTCAATAACTTGTGATGCTAGATATTGAAGATGATGATAGTGGTGGCGCTAGTGTAGGTGGGGGGGGGGCAGTGGCGGTGGCGATGGCGGTGTGCCTTTTGAAGAATTTTAATATATGATGATGGATGTAATAATAATTTTATTGAAATGTGTTAATAAAATTTAAACTTTTACTTTTTAATTTGTTTTTAATATGTATGTCTATGTATCAATGTGTATATAAGTACACGTATAGTGTAGACGTATATATATATATATATATATATATATATATATATATATATACATATGTCTGTAAGTAGACGTGTATATATATATATATATATATATATATATATATATATATACATATGTATGTAAGTAGACGTGTATATATATATATATATAGGTATGTATGTGTGCATGTCTAAGTATGTACTATATATATGAGTATACATATGTGTATGTATGCATCTATGTATCTATATATCTTTATGTATGTGTATACATATATGTATAAATGTGTACACATATATGTATATATATATATATATATATATATATATATATATATACATATTTGTATGTGTGTATGAATATATGTATATATGTGAGTATATGCACATATGTATTTGTATGTGTGTATGAATATATGTATATATGTGAGTATATGCACATATGTGTTTGTAGATGTGTATATACACACACACACACACACACATATTTATTATGCTTTAGTAATCAATATATACAATAAACATGTCACTTCCTTCAGAATCCAGATATTATCGCAACACACCTACTGGTACAATCAAATGAATTGCTATTTGGACAGAATGGCTTGGAGCAAAGGGTTAAGCAAACCAAATCTTATCCCATTGCTAATCTCAGAACCAAGACAGAATTTACTAATTAAAGAAAAATTCCTTCAGTGTTCTTAACACCAATATTTCTAATATATTACATTACTAGTAGCAGAACCCAGACATATCTAGGTCTGTGAATTCCTGGAATAATTACCGTTTTATTTGTCCCAGTTCTCAACTATTTCTACTTATGGAACCCTTCGATTTCTGTTTTTCGGTGGATGGATCCTCAGAAGCATTCGATGTTTAAATATTCTTTTTATTATATTTTTTATAATTTAATGTTTATTACAAATTGTGTAAAAAAATTTGTTAAAACATTTTGTGTGTTGAAGAAGTATAAACAGTTTATTGCAGATAAATTCTAACAACAAAATCTTGTATTGAACCCCAAGGGCCGTATGGACTCTGGTTGAAAACCACTGATCTGTCTGGTTGGCCAACCTCCTAGACAAATCATATTGGTCTTCCATTAGCTGTACTATCTTACCTGTGCATGCCGTGACTCCAGGTGCTGTTAGGGTTTTGTCCACATTAACAGGGGTGGCCAGATCTGCCTCAATGCCATAGCAACTGAGGCAGGCAGGTGTAGCCCACCCCAACCTTTGGGCTGGCTGGTGCCCATTCTCCTTTGCTATAATGAGGCTTTTTTGGAGCTGGATTTTTTAGGGGGAGCATGCCCTTGCTTAACCCCCAACCTCAGTTTCTAGACATGAGTGGTCCTGATACTAAGGCCTCTACCATGATTTTTAAGAAATGTGGTGGAAAACTAGCTCAGGTAGGTAGGGACGCTATGTCTGAGACCCCTTTCAGAGCCCTCCTACCTATTTGATTCAATAAATTCATCTGCAAAAATAGTTCCCATCCATCATCCTACTTCTCGTGATTTCACTGTAACCCAGGCTCAGGTCGTGATTATTGGGAACTAGGCCTCCTTAAGGGTACACCTGTGATTTGGACTGGGGCTGTTTAATTCCTTATCTCAACTGGCTTCTATTTAGGTACTAATTTGGTGCTATAGCCAGGCCCCTTACAGATGTTACTCCTGATTTCAGAGCAACCGAGGCTTGGGTTGTGGGTATTGGGAACTAGGTCTCCTTCAGAGTACACCTGTGATTTTGTCTGGAGCTGTTTAATCCCATATCTCAGCTGGCTTTTGTTTAGGTGATAATTAGATGTTATAGCCAGGACCCTGACAGGTGTTACTATTCCTGGTCAGAGTAGACCTGGAAAAAGTAGTGGCTAACGAGTGGTTCTGCATTCCTCAAAACCCTGTAATCCTCAAATTAGGATTATAATAATAATAATAATAATAATAATAATAATGATAGATTATGTCTCCACTGTTGTTCCATAGCTTATCAGTTGTCTTCCAAACAAATGCATTTCATGTATTATAGATTATGTCTCCTCTTTTGCTCCATAGTTTGTTTAAAGCGATGGTTCCCCCACCACCGATCTTAATGCTGCAGTATGATGGAGAGATCAAGTACAAAAACACACACAAAAAAAAAAGAATAAAAAAATATTTATTGCAACAACATGAATATTAAATAAACCAAAATTATTGGTACACTGGAGATTAAATAAAAACAGAATTAAACTCGGTTTTTAGAGTTGAAAATTGAAAGAATAAGTACAGAAAAAATATATTTTTTGTCTTTCTTACCTTTTTTTGTTAATCATATTTTGTGTAACAGAATTATAAATAACAAGGTTTTGTTTTGTTTTTTTCAACACATTCAAAGCCTTAGCATTGAATTTTCTTAAACCTTAAACCATCACCATCACCATCATCATCAGCAGCAGCAACATTATCATCACCACCCCCATCATCATCTTCATGGCATTGTGATGCTTTCATAGATCTACCAAAATTTGTTGAAGCTTACCTTCTGCACCTGGATGCCCTTCCTGTCACCGATCCTCGCCTATTTCCAAGTGAAGGGACACTGCACTTGATGGCACGAAAGACCCAAGGGCAAATGTGAGGCACCCCAATATCATGTGTATATTCAAGAAAGAGAGCACACGGGATAAAATTATCTTGTGGGGAGACCCAACTTCACATACACGACCCAAAGTGATTTTTGAGACATTCTTCTGGAAAAAAGAAAAACGTGCATCTTACCATCATCATCATCATCATCATCATTTAGTGTCCATTTTCCATGCTGGCATGGGTTAGACAATTTGACTGGAACTGGTAAGCCAGAGAACTGCACCAGGCCCCAGTCTGGTTTGGCATGGAAGGCGGATGTTAAACGATGATGACGATATATATATATATATATATATATATATCTCAATCAACCATATGGTTCTGGGTTCAGTCCCACTGCCTTGCACCTTGGGTAAGTGTCTTCTGCTATAGCCCCAGACCAACCAATCAAAGCCTTGTTGGTGGATCTGGTAGACGGAAACTAAAAGAAGCTGATTGTGTGTGTGTGTGTGTGTTTGTCCCCACGCCACTGCTGGACAACTGGTGTTGGTTTGTTTACATACCTGTGACTTAACAGTTTGGCAAGTGACTGATAGACTAAGTACCAGGTTTAAAATAAAAGTTCTGGGGTCGATATGTTTTGACTAAAATTCTTCGAGACAGTGCCCCAGCATGGTCACATTCTAATGACTAAAATGAGTAAAAGGCAAAAAAATGTGTGTGTGTATATATATATATATATATATATATATATATATATATATATATAAAGTTAATTGCAGAATAAAACCGTTATGTCATTGACTCGAAAAGCCGTAGCCCACCAATGACCACATATAAGAAGTACAACATAGACCACAAAAACCAAATTAGTAAAGGGAGGTCGAAATTTTTATACATAAGAATAAAAATCGATTAAAAATGCAATAGAATAATATAAATAAATAAATAAACAGCGATTAAAAGTTGATTAAAAATATTAGAGACTGGTACAAATACAGTAGAATAAAAATATATATATATAGAAAAAATATAGAGAAAAAGAATAATACGTAGGGAGACGTAGCACAACAGTTCATTCGCTGAGGCCAATAGCCAATTAAAAAAAAAAATTCAAGACAAGTAGTACGAAAGTTCAACTACCTGCCTCATGACAGCAAATTTCGTAGGTAAAATCCAATTTCATAAACAGGAATACCGAAGTGCACGGGACAAAACAACAACAGAACATCCAAAGTGTGGCAAAGTAAAATCCAAGTTTCACCATTCCGCAGGTAACATCAGTAAAGTCAAACCATAAACCTCATTTACAGTGGATTACGAGTATAGGTGGAACACAAACACAGAACACCTATGGCCATTTCGGGGGTATATAGTTGCAAAAATTTACTAACTGCAGAATTATTTCCGGACTTAGCGCGCCAGATTGAAGACATTTGAAATGATACACTGAATGTAATTTGTAGAACTCTATACGTGCTCCTTTTCGGGTGGTCGTCTTGTGTCTAGTTCTGGAAATTGCATTGCGAATCGACGGACTACGCTGACGATCCTGCAGATATTTACTTATGTAAATTTTAACAGGTGAAACCATGGT